>NW_007826237.1:0-808 GCF_000696425.1 Galeopterus variegatus
TGAGACACCCAAGAGAATGAACTCGGTCACCCGGGTGAGATTGCCAGAAGCCATTTACTCTGTTGTGATCATCTTTGAATGGGAGAAATGGAAAGAGATTAATAGGTAATAAATTGTTTTTTTTTCTCTTAGATGCTAGATCATTAAATGTTTTATTTAAAATCAGATTATTTTGGTTAAGAAACCATTAAATTTTACAGAATTTAATTAATTTACTATTAATATTTAAACAGATTCAGAAATGGTTACCTGAAAAAAGTTAAGGTTTAAAAAACTGTTTAAAAGAACTACTAATTTCTTCATCACTATTGAATATTATTACACGTATATAAATTATATTGACATATGGTTTGGATGAATATATATGCATTTATGTATGTGTGTGTATATATATATATATTTTCACACACACACAAAAGCACACGTTTTTGTATGTGTGATTAGAATGATGAAAGAGAGCAGGTTTTAGGAAGTTGATGAGCCAGAGAGACCTCCAGCTACCTTTCTCAGAGCTTCCTTAAGTGTCCTCTCCAGCCCATACCTTGTCATTAATCATCCTTGGGGATTTCAGTATTTCTGTTGGAAACACTGTACGCTGGAGTGACTAATTTCTGTCACACCATTCAGCTTCAGCTGCCCAGAAACAGGCCTACACCTCAGCACTGTTCCATTGAAGTGGCAGTCTGAAACTGAAATTCCTCTTTACTTCATCACATTTGATTTCTTCTGCCAGATGCGACAGTTCTTTCCTGTCACTCTGACTTCTAACTATTCAGACTCCTCTACTATTTTGTCTGGCAGCTCTTCT
>NW_007826238.1:0-808 GCF_000696425.1 Galeopterus variegatus
AGCAAGGGAAGGGGATAGAGCGATGGGAGCGCTGGTTCACACAGGATGAGCAGGGAGGGTCTCCCTGATGAGCAGAGGCTGAAAGGAGTGAAGGAGTGAACTGGGGATATCGGAAGAGGGTTGCGGGTAGTCGGAACAGCAGTGCAAAGGCCCCGAGGCAGGATCTTATTCGCATTTCTCCACTGAGATGTGACTAAGACTTGGACAGCTGCACGTCTGAGGCGTGACTCACTGGAGAGGGTCAGAGCGTGGGTTTTGTGATCCCGTCCGTTTGCTTACTCAACAAGTCCGTGCTAGGTGCTGGTTAGCACTGCAGAGGGAGCACCCCTGTGCACGAAGACCTTACAGCCTTCAGAGGGAGACAGATCTGTCAGCGGGTAACCGAGTGTGATTGGAATCAGCCCCGAGAGGCCTAGGAGCAGAGAAGAGAGGAACCAGCCAGGCTGTGGAGTTAGGGAGGGCCTCCTGGAAGAGGTGACGAGTTGGGGGCTGGGCATAGCGTAATCCAGGCAGAGGGAATTGCATCTGCAAAGGTTTGGAGGTGGGGAGAGCTCAGAGAGCCACAGACGGCTGGGCATAGAGTGCGCAGTGGGGAAGTTGTAGGTGAGGGAGGAACTGTGGGCAGGGGTCAGGTTCTGGGGAGCACGGAGCGCTGGGAACGGGGGATACGCTGAGACACGGTACCGAGGCATCCGGCTGCAGGGACAAGAACAGAAGCAAGCGATACTGATGAAAGCAGGGGGATGCCTTAGGCGGCTTTAAAATCACCCTCATAAGAGACGGTGGCCTGAATTAGGATTGGCCGAGT
>NW_007826239.1:0-808 GCF_000696425.1 Galeopterus variegatus
CTTAGTATTATGTTTTTCCAAAATTAATATGGTTTTATTGATTCTTACCCTTTAGGAACCTGATTTTTGATACTTGTAGGTCAATATATTACGGTTTCTAATAACTAATCTTACAATTTCAGTTCTAGAACTATCAATTAGCAAATAATGAGTTTTTTCTTCTTTTTTAATCCTCATAATTTTCTTAACTTACTATACCAGCCAGGGCTGCTGGTACAATGGTGAAATAGAAGCCTAAACAGTGAGCACACTTGTCTTATTCCAGATTTCAAATGCTTTTTAACATTTCAGAATTAAAAATGATGCTTACTCCCATTTTTGTTTTATCTGATTTTGGTTTTATTGTTTTCAGTATCCTTTCTCTCTTTATATTTTTGGTGTTTTTGTTGTTAATCATGAGCAGGTGTTAAATTTTGTAATATAAATTTTCTGTGTCTACTGAAATGATCATGTATATTTTCTCCTTTACTTTGTTAATGTAAATTATTAATCAAGTCTAATAGAATGAGGCAGGATGTATTCCTTGCTTTTGCTTACTCTGGAAGAGACTGGTTAAAATCATAATAATCTGTTTCTTGAAAGTCTGGTAAAACTTGCTTTAAGAGCTTTGATGTATCCTTTGTTGAAAGAAATCTATTGATTCAATTTATATAATGGTTATGAGACTTATTCAGGTTTCTATTTCTTCTTGGGTCAGTTTTGATTAGTTACCTTTTTAAAAGAATTTATTTCATCTTAATTTTAAAATTTATGTACGTAAAGTAATATATTGTATTCTCTTATTACCTTTAAAACTTCGTTTTTTTTT
>NW_007826240.1:0-808 GCF_000696425.1 Galeopterus variegatus
CTGCAGATCCTGTGGCTTGTATTGAATCAGATATCTGAGAACAGCAATAACCTGAACCAAAGCTGGGCCCTCCTTTCTGGCCAGTGAGCCCAGTTCTATTGTGTCTGTCCCCTAAATGTCTCTCCAGTCGCTTTTCTTCTTTCCTGAGTCTCTGCTGCTGAGTCTCTATTCAGAGAGTCTCTATTCTCAGCGTCTCTATTCAGGCCAGACTGAATATCTCTTGCCTGGTCACTCAGTGCAGCAGCTTGTCACTCACCGCGTCCTCCTCTGGTTCATTGACTGCAGGAGGACCAGCCATCTTTCCAAAGTGTGGTGTTTCCCCATGTCAGTGTTCTTCAGTGCCGGCTCGCCCCCCTCCCTCTCTCCCTCCCTCGGTCCCCCACTCCTTCCTATTTTGGTCTTCTCTGTTTTCCCGAGAGGATAAATGAGAGCCTCTCACAGGCACACACAGTCTTTCATGACATGGTCTCACTTACACTGTCACCCCTGCCCTGGATCTTGCACCCCTCTTCTTGCCCTGGAAGGCCCTTCTCCGATCGACAACCTCACCTCCTGCTGCCCTGTCCTCCCGCACCTGAAGCACCTGCCGTGGTCACCGCTGCTTTCTTTTATCTCCTCCCTGGACCCTGTCCCCCACCCTGTCGCCCCCGCCTGGTGTCAGGCCGGCTCCTATTTACACATTGTACCTTTCCTCTGCAGGGCTCGGTGGCAGCACCCCAAGGGGCTGGCTCTCTGCACTCAGATACAGACAGTGTCGGCCCCCGCTGCCCTCCTGGAGAGCAGGGACTAGGACTGTTCACCACTGGGA
>NW_007826241.1:0-808 GCF_000696425.1 Galeopterus variegatus
AAAGGAAAGGCATTGTTATAAGATCAAGGTTTTTTCCTGTATTTTCCCTTGAGGCATCTGTCAGTCCATAAGCACTTCACGTCATACAGGCTAAAGAGAAAGCAGGAAGGCAAAAAATTACTATGCTCTAAGATTTCGTGGGTTAATAAAAAAGAAAGTTAAGTAATGGATATGTTAATAAATGTGATTTAGCCAATCCACAATGTATACATATATCAAAATGTCATGTATGACATAAATATATGCAATTTTATTTGTGAATTATGAATACGTGAACAAGTAAAAACAAAGAAATAAACAGAAAAAGAAAACTGCATAGAAGCCCTACACTTTTCACTGCTTTTTCCTTCAAGGTGTAAGTCATTTTTTAAGTTATGAGGTGTGAGAGGCCAAGAGGTCAAGCAGGAAGTGGCTAATAAAAACATAAAAAGCTCAAGACAATTGAGTTTTTGGCAGTTGCATTGTGCTAGTAAAATAGAAACCAGAGTTTACAACCCAAGGAGGGCTTTAGTTGAGACATATGAAAAGCTACATCTTAGGGAAAAAAGCAAACTGGTAAAAGACCAGCCATCACAAAGATTAAGAGCCAGTCTCAGTCATCCAAATGTCTAATTATGTCAAGGTCATTTGCCCTTACTCTAACTGCCTACCAGAAGAAAATTAATTCCTAATTCAAGAAGAAAGCAGCCAGAATCTCTATAATTTTTCATACACAATGTTGCACATTTAAAAATTACCAGCTATACAAGAAGATTGGACCAAATAACTAAAAACTAAAAAAAAAAAAAAGTATATAGTGGACTTAGAG
>NW_007826242.1:0-808 GCF_000696425.1 Galeopterus variegatus
CCTCTAATTTTATCTCAGATAAGTCCTCATGAGCAATTTGATATGAAACAGTAAAAAAAAACCTCCTTAATACTAGTGAATAATTAATTTTAATACATTATGAAGTACATAGAAAGAGTTGACCTCTGCTTAATTCAGCTTCCTTCTTAATCACCATATTTTTAAATCTTAAACATAGTATTATTTATCACCATCAGGAGAAAGAATCTTAGAGTTGTTTTTTGTTTGTTTGTTTGTTTGTTTGTTTTAAGAAAATGGTCTATATGTTGACTGTCCATGAATCTCCCTTTTCCCCACACATATTGCCAATTAGCTTGTTGCTTTAAAAAGCTCATTGCTTTTATATTCTGATCAAGTAAGCTAAGAATTAAAGACATCAAGCATAGAAATCACTGGTACTTACAACAGTCCATAGAAGAAAGTGCTAGATCTGTGATTTTGATGAAGATCTAGATCAGTGCTCTCTAACAGAAATATAATGTGAGGCCTGGATATAACTTAAAATATTCAAACAGTTACTTTGAGAAAAGCAATGAGGAAATGTGAAATTATTTTAATAATATATTTTATTTAACTAAATTAAAAAATTTGCTTATGTTATCTATATTAAAAATAATTTTACAATATTGTTTCTACAATACATTGAAAGCATAACTTAATTTTAATGATAAATTTTCATCACCAGGGATGAGAGATATCTTTTTGTTTCCCAAGATAAATATATTTTTTAAATTTTAATTTAGATTCTTATTTTTATTTATTTATTTATTTATTTATTTATTTATTTATTTATTTATTTATTTATTTT
>NW_007826243.1:0-808 GCF_000696425.1 Galeopterus variegatus
CTGGCACATTTCAACTGTTTCCTTATGCTTGCTTCTGTTAAACTAATGTGCTTTATATTAGCAAAATTATAATCTTTTGACCATAAGAAACAGTCTCACTATAAACACACAATTCAGAAAAATTCAGAGTAAAAGTTCACCTGACATTTCAGTCTTGATATAGATCCATTTTAGTTAAAGCATGTAGAACTAATAACATAAGCAGAGAGAGGAAGCAAAGCTAGAGAAAGGGAGAGAAGAAAACCGGGAGGAAAGAACATTTTAGCTCAAGTACATTTTAAATGTGTGGGGACATTTTTCATATTTGAGTACATAATCCACTTGCAGAAGGCTGACAGAGGGTATTTAAGACTATGTAAACTATGTTTCTTTCATGTGTAACATAAACAAAAGGATACAATCCACTGATCCTTTGTAAACATTAGTTAAAAATAATCCTGACCCTTCAATGTAAAATTATGTAATGTACATGTTAGAGCTAAAACACTTCAGTCTAAGACAAATCAAAAAAGATTTCAAAAAGCCAAGTATGCAATTTACAATGAAGAATAATATCCCAGCTGTAGTTCTTAGTATTCTCTGTTCTATGCTTTTGATAAGACAGAATGAAATGTATTTTTTCAATCTTACTCAAAACAGATTCCTTAAAGCTTTGAGAAATTATTGGTCAGTTTTTTTTTTTTTTTAAATAAAAGAATATCAATTTTCATGCTTAAATTCTTAGTTACTTATCTGGATATCTGAGACTTTATCTACAAAATTTGGTGAGAAACAGGAGGGCTGAGGTTTAGTAATAGAGGACTGATGA
>NW_007826244.1:0-808 GCF_000696425.1 Galeopterus variegatus
CTGGTGCGGGAGTGCGGGAGGAGGTGCTGCGCCTTCAACAACCGGGCGGGCGGGGAGCAGCGGCGGGGACAGCTGGCGAAGCTCATGGCCGTGGTTGAGAGTCTGGACAGGGAGCACGAGGGCCGCTTCTACAGCAACGACCTCTTCCTGGAGGCCCAGCTGCTGCAGGGACGTGGGGCCTGCGAGGAGGCCTCCAGGCTGTACCTGGCCAAGGTGAGGAGACAGCTGCACAAGCAGGAGCGGGAGCTCGAGGAGATGGACAGGCGCTGGGTGGTCAAGGCGCTCCTCAGACTCCGAGACTACATGGACTCTCACGTCGTAATGTCTGCCTGTGTTATTATCTGTGCTTTGATTCTTCTTGCTGTTTTAATTAACTCGTGTATGACTTATGGGCAATAAGCATTTTCAGGTGATTTCTACGGCCAGCTTTCTTTATCCAAGGAGACCGTCTCTGTGTAGTGTGCAGGGCACTGTGCATATCACGTAATTTCACTCTGTTTTTCTTCCTTGCATCAGATATGTCATCCGTTTTCCTGCAAGGGCTTTTATGTGAATAAAACCCAAAGAGATAAAATATTTGTCTTTTTTGTTTTGTTATAAATTGTGAGTGTACGTAATAAACTAGCTGGGATTTGTCTGGAAATATTTGAGGTTTGCGAGAAGCAAGGTGGGTGAACTTGGACGCTGTGAGAGGGTCTCGCCCCGGGCCCTACTTTATACAATTGGGTCAAGAAAAGAAACGTGCTGTTCGAAAAGCTGGTAGCAGAATTCCTCATTTTATTCATAAATGTACCCTGATTTCATCACG
>NW_007826245.1:0-808 GCF_000696425.1 Galeopterus variegatus
AAATAGGGATAGTTTGACTTCCTCCTTTCTGATCTGGATGCCTTTTGTAGCTTTCTCTTGCCTTATTGCACTGACTAGATCTTCTAGGATTATGTTGAATAAGAGTAGGGAAAGTGGACATCCTTGTCTTGTTCAAGATCTTAGAGGAAAATCCTCCAGTTTTTGCCCATTCAGTAAAATATTAGCTGTGGGTTTGTTGTATATGGCCTATTCAGTAAAATATTAGCTCTGGGTTTATTGTATATGGCCTTTACTGTGTTGAGGTACATTCCTTCTGTACCTAATTTATTGAATGTTTTTATCATGAAGTGGTGTTGGATTTTATCAAATGCTTTTTCTGCATCTATTAAAATAATCTTATGGTTTCTTTCTTTTATTCTGTCAAAATGATGTATCACATTTACTTATTTTCATATGTTGAACCCATCCTTGCATCCCTGGGATGAATCCCACTTGATCATGATGAATGATGTTTTTAAGGTGTTGCATTTGGTTTGCTGGGATTTTGTTGAGGATCTTTACATCTGTGTTCATTAGGGATATTGGTCTGTAGGGTTTTTTGTTGTTGTTGTGTCTCTTTACGTTTTTGCTATGAGGGTAATGCTGGCCTAGTAGAATGAGTTTGGAAGTATTCCCTTCTCAATTTTTTTGGAAAAGTTTCAGAAGAATTGGTATTAGTTCTTGAAATGTTTGGTAGAATTTGTCAGTGAAGCCATCGGGTCCTGGGGTTTTCTTTGTTGGGAGATTTTTACTACTGCTTCAATCTCATTACTCATTATTGGTTTGTTTAGGTTTACTAGTTCTTCAT
>NW_007826246.1:0-808 GCF_000696425.1 Galeopterus variegatus
ATGGAATAATGATTATAAATATTTTTATAGGACCATGGACAGAACAAAAGAGGATTTAAAAGAAAAGAAAAACTGCAATGAATAGGAAAATAGAGACTGAGGCTGCTAAATGGATTAACTTGTTAGCCAAGCAATGACATAGAAATGCTATAATGACATTGTAATTAAGTGAAGATATAAATGTAACTGAAGAGGAATGCATCATTTAATCATTTGCAACTGTGTTAGATGGAGGACATTAGACAGGAAAAAGAAAACTCTGGAGGAAACAAGGAAAACATCAGAAAAGTGACTGGCATCTTCTGTAGGGCTTTATCTCAATGTTCAACAGGAAAGGTCCACTGCACGGTCACCTCTTTTGCAGCGTGTTCAGATTTCTTTTCATCAAAATCTTCAGCAACAGGGAAGAAACTTTTTGTAGCTGTGCTTTTGAGATGATATGTTGAACTTAGAAAGGGCAAATGTGGGTCAAAGATAAATGTCCTGAAATTGCAATAGGAAGAACAGCAGAGAAACCGTAATCTTAACTCCCTTCCCTTTGTCTCTAGGACCTCGATGACTCAGAATCGGGGCTCAGAACAAGGACCCTATCATTGCCCTTTTCCAAAACTAATTGTTCCCTCTCCTAAATCCAGAAGAGACAGCCAGAAACACAGGAGTTAATGAGGGAGCCAAAATAGCTCATAATTGCTACTCCTAAAACAATGCACTTTCTGAAAGAAAAATCCCGGGAGTTAATTAAAAGCTGTAGAAACGTCTTTATGTTGCTGGTGTTCCTGTGCTTCAGTGATTATGTATTTTCAAAAGA
>NW_007826247.1:0-808 GCF_000696425.1 Galeopterus variegatus
GCATGACCATACTTTATTAGATACATGGTTTGAAAATATTTTCCCCCAGTTTGTGGTTGGTCTATTCATTTTCTTAATGGTGTCTTTTGAAGCACAACATGTTTTATTGAAATACAATTTACCCTTTTTTTGCTTTTATAGATTGCGCACTTGGTGTCACATCTAGAAATCTTTATCTAACCTAAGGTCGTGTAGATTTTCTTGGGTTTTCTTCTAGAAGTCTGTATTATTGAATCTTACACTTGTCCACAATGAATTTTTGTGTGTAGTGTGAGGTAAGTTGACACTGCTCCTCCTGCCTTTCTTCCTCCATCTCCCCCTTCTCCTTATGTTTTTAATGTGGATATCCAATTGTTCTACCACTGCTTGTTGAAAACACAATCCCTTCCCTCATGGAATTGCACTGCAACTTTTGTCAAGAAGCAATTGACCACGAATGTAAAGGTAAATTTCTGGGCTCTCAGTGCTGTTCCACTGATCTTGCCTGTTCTTTCACCTATGGTAATAATGTCTTGATTACCATAACTTAATAGTAAATGTTGAAATTAGATATTATAAGTCTTACTACTCTGTTTATCTTTTCTAAAACTGTTTTGGCTTCAAGTACCTTCCATTTATATAAAAATGTATTGTATTGCCTTTCAATTTCTACAGAAAAAGTCAACAGGAATTTTGATAAGGATCAATTTGGATAGAAATGGTATCTTAACCATATTGAGTCTTCTCACTGTGAATATAGAATATCTTTTGATTCTTTAGATCTTTAATTTTTTCTCATCATTGTTTTGCAGTTTTCATTGTACAAATG
>NW_007826248.1:0-808 GCF_000696425.1 Galeopterus variegatus
TTAGAGATGGCCACAGATGAAAAAAAAAATCTGGTTATGCATGTTTATTCACCTTTTGCTATGTTCACTACACAATGGTATTTTGACTATTGCCAGCTAATTTTTGCCTTATAAAATATGAATAATGTAAATCAAATCTAGTTCAAACCATTTTTTGTTGCATGTGTCTTCGAAGCCTAGAGTCTTGTAAATTGGGCAGGAGAAGTAGAAGATATAATGGAGGGGAAAGGGGACAAAGAATAAAATAATAATGGTTTCATATTTTCAAAACCACAACCTTGGCATTTAGCTGTCACAAGGAGGATCTTAACTTTAAAACAAGCCCCTGAATCCACCCTGTGTGGCCCTGTGAAGTCAGAGCAATGTGTCAAGATCTAGTTCTGTGGTCTTTCATGTAACTATTTGAAAAAGAGCTAGAGAAATACCTTAGTATTATTTGAATTAAAATTACTCATATTAAAATCCTAGCCTTTTTTTTTCTTTTTGCACATTAAATTTAATAGTAAGGAAAACTAGAGCAACCTGAATCAAGTAATTGAGTTGCCCACAGGAAGACAGAAGAGACACCTGATGTAAACATGGTCTGTGTTAGAAATTACAAAGCATGGTATGGAAAGACGCTGTAAAAGACAAAAAATATTAATCTTTCTTTGAATGTATATTCTATGGCTCAAAAGAGATCTGTGTACAAAGCTTCAGTCCTATGTGTATATATATATATATATATATATATATATATATATACAAAGTACCAAATCATAGATTTCTCTAATGGTATTCCTACCTAATTTGGCTTTGCTGTGTCTTT
>NW_007826249.1:0-808 GCF_000696425.1 Galeopterus variegatus
TGAAGCCATTGAACATTTCTGGCTTATTCTTCGTCATCTACAAGCAGAGTTTTGGACTAAGTCAGTTATTTTCAAACTTATAAAAACCATGAAACCACTTTTTAAATTCAAAATCTTATGCATAAGGCCACTGGATGAGAGCAGAGCTGCTCCGGTTGACCACTGAGGGTTTTATGTTTGACTTTTCTTTCTCTTCAGTGGCTTCTGTAAAACGCTTTGTGAATTAAAGTTTGCAAATTATTTGACCAATACTCTCTAAATGTATTTTCAGTTCTCATATTCAATTATGTTTTTTAAAATTAGAAAACGTTTTCTTTGGCATGAGGTGCACCAAAACTGAACCTTCTCCATTTTGGTAAGAGCTGATACTTAGCTGGTATGCAATGATATTTGGTATTAGTGTACCGGATGTCTAAGGCCAATGTTCTTTCTAATTACTCCGATGTCTAATTGTGTTGATTGGTTGATGCCAACTCTGTACTGATTGTTAAATACTTTGTGTGGTTACTTTGGTTTCTAATTAATGCAATAACGTGTGGATGTAGGAAAGGAAAAATTGTATATTAGCAGTTTTTCTTTTCTCTCCTCTCTACCTCCTTCCTTCTTCCTTTCCTTCCTTCCTTTTTAAAAATCATATTTAATTATTCATTTGTTTGTCTTTAAATAATCTTTAGATATTGAAATTATACCTCAATTTTTACAAGTGCATTTTTAAGCTCTTATTTTCTATTTCCTACCCTAAAACAATATCTTTCAAATATAGTTTTTTTGTGTTCACTTTGTTTCTTAAAGTAAAATAAATTTTTGC
>NW_007826250.1:0-808 GCF_000696425.1 Galeopterus variegatus
CACATCCTGGACTGCGGGTTCTTCTGGTCAGGACCAAGGAAGCAGATGAGATTTCTTTAAGGTGGCCCTCCCAGTGCCTTTGGATCCTGTATCCTCAGCCACCAGGGGCCGTCTGAAATGTCACCTCCCAGGTTCTTGGCCACCTGTTCAATATTATCACACCACCAATTCATTTCCTAGCCTCCAGCCTCTTTTCTTCACCCCCCCAACCCCGCACATTTTGCGACTACGTGATTAACTGATTTGCTTCATGTTCCCATCTCCGTGGTGGAAGTGCCACTTCTGGAGGGCAGGGACCATATCTGTCTCTTGACTGTATCTTTCTAGAACCAGGCATTAGCAGGGGCCAGTCACTGCCATTGGTTACGTGATCAAATTGAGTGTTCCATCAACATGCCCAGTAGCTGTTGGCTTAGCATGATTCCGTTTCATGGCAAATGCATTTGTTAGACTCCTACTGTATACCTCAAGTGCTCTAGTGCCTGTGGTTCTCAGCCAAAGTAAAAGGAGATGCAGGAAAGCCTCTGTGCCTCTCGCCTGCCCTTTGTGGTGGCTTTCCCTGGACGAGTGAAGCACGGAGGCTTCAGCAGCAGCCTCCTGTCCCCGACTGCCCAGACGGTGAGGATCATAAAGTGCGTCGGTGTCCCAGCTCACGTCACAACTAGCGTGGACCATATTGAAGTGACAATAAATCCATTGTTATTTTGCCAGGAGAGAGATTAATGTTAAACACAATTTATCCTTTCAGCTTTTATCCGAGCTGAGAAAATTTGTTACCATAGAGATTTTAAAAACTGAGAAACAGCAT
>NW_007826251.1:0-808 GCF_000696425.1 Galeopterus variegatus
CCAATCTTATAGTATCGTGAAGTTACAATAGAATTAAGTAAGTATATTAATAAAAAGCTATATTTTTAAAAGATTCATGTAGAAATACTGTGAAAAATGGCTTGTAGGTAATAAAATTGGTGGTTAAAATGCTTAACAAAAGGCTCTTGCAGTGGCCCAGGTCAAAATACGATGAAGGTTTGATCTAAGGCACTGGCAGAAGAAAATAAAAAGAGGAGATACATGTGAAATATTTTTATACAGTAAAAATTAACAAGGCTTCATGACCAATTTGATGTATGATCTCTCCTGAGGGGTGTCAAGAGAGGAAGGCATAGCGGTAGATGAAGTGTTGTAGTTCACATGTTCTCCTCTTTCTCTGACACCCCACATACCCTAAGGGAGACTGTCTGGCTTAACTTCCTTCAGATGTGCCTTCTTGTACTGGAGAGGGCTGAAAAACTAGCAACAGCATGTCCCAGACTGCCTTGCAGTTAAGTGTTCAGTTGTGACTTAGTTTCCAACAATGAAATGCACTCATGCAAGACTAGAATATGGAAGTGAATTAAGTACGGGGAAAGGTATAGCAAGGAATCATCCATTTCTCTAGAAAGTGCTGAGAAGCCACAGAACGGCTTCAGAGGCAACACTTGCAGCCAAGGCTCATGACCCAAATTGCTGCTGTATGGGTATGATCCTGGTGCCAACGCTTAGCCCAGTAGTTTCCTGATTTTCCTTCTTGTTAAACAATGCAGCAGAGATAGCAGTTCTCTCAGTGGATCAGTTTGGAATTATCACTCAAGAATTGTCTCTGGAGGCACAACTGGAG
>NW_007826252.1:0-808 GCF_000696425.1 Galeopterus variegatus
ACTTTGGGTAGTATGGACATTTTCACAATGTTGATTCTTCCAATTCAAGAGCATGGGATATTTTTTCATCTTCTTGTGTATTCTTTAATTTCTCTCAGCAGTGGTTTGTAGTTCTCATTATAGAGATTTTTCACATTCTTGGTTAACTCTATTCCTAAGATACCATCTCACCCCAGTTAGGATGGTTAATATCCAAAAGACTGTGAATGATAAATGCTTGCGAGGTTGAGGAGAAAAGGGAACTCTCATACATTGTTGGTGGGACTGAAAAATGGTGCAGCCTCTATGAAAAATGGTATGGAGGTTCCTCAAACAATTGCAGATAGATCTACCATATGACCCAGCTATCCCACTGCTGGGAATATACCCAGAGGAATGGAAATCATACCTGTTCTCCAATGTTCTTTGTAGCACTCTTTACAATAGCTAAAAGTTGGAACCAGCCCAAATGACCATCATCAAATGAGTGGATATGGAAACTGTGGTATATCTACACAATGGATTACTACTCAGCTATAAAAACGAATGAAATGCTGCCATTTGCAACAACATGGATGGACCTAGAGAGAATTATATTAAGTGAAACAAGTCAGGCACAGAAAGAGAAATATCACATGTTCTCACTTATTTGTGGGAGCTGAAAATAAATAAATAAATACACAAATAAACTGGAGGGTGAGGGAAGAAGACACAACAGTTACAATTCCTGGAAGTTGATATGACAAGCGAACAGATATGAGGCTGTTGGGAGGGAGGGGAATGAGAGAGGAGAGAGGGAGGTTTCGGTAATGGGCCACAATAATCAACC
>NW_007826253.1:0-808 GCF_000696425.1 Galeopterus variegatus
GTTTTTGGAAAACACATAGCCAGTCTCTACCATACAGGATTTCTCCCTCGTGTGAATTTTCCGATGCCTGCTGCAGTGTGACTTCTGACAAAAGATGTTTCCACTTATTAATTACTAAAAATACTATTCCAAAGCTTACCTTATAGATCTAAAACCATTGTTGTTGCTGATGATAAAAGTATGAATAAAATTCTGCTCCTCCAAGGAGCTTATGATCTGGTATGAAGATATAAATACATACCTGGAATAATGTATTAGATGAACTAACTTAGACACAAGTTCAATGAAGACTGGGGTAAAAAATATATATATTTAGTTTTATTTTGTACTCAGTTTGCATTTCACTTAAATGTCAAAGATATGTAGCTCTTCCATGTGAATCACATGTTCTCATGAATATGAGGTAACAATAAAAGTCCAGTCACAAGGACCCCAAGAACACATCCCACATTAACAGAACCACACACAGCACCTTGTCTAGGTGAAGGATACTGGACCATGAAAAGATATAAAAAACACCATTGAAAGACCTGATTATGGAGTGATTCCACATTTAAATATTTGACCTAATTCAAACAATAAAACATTTTATGCACTTATTCTCGTTTTTTAATTATTTATAAATTAAAAGCACATACAAAGGCATCCCAAAATTTCCTTCCTACATGCCAAAGAATTACCTGTATGCACTCCTGGATGAACACAGCCACTTCCCAAACCACAGGGTATAAATAACGAGATCCCGTAAGAAAAGGTAAGGTACACGACCAGATTTGCATTTTAATAGTCATCCACTAGGAGGTGAAGA
>NW_007826254.1:0-808 GCF_000696425.1 Galeopterus variegatus
GTAGATGGAAAGACATAATAAAGATCAGAGCAGAACTAAATTAAATAGAGACCAAAAAAAAAGATCAATAAAACAAAATGTTGTGTTTTTGAGAATATAAACCATTAGCTAGACTAACCAAGAAAACACCCAAACATCAAAAATCAGAAATGAAAAAGGAGACATTATAACTGATTCCCCAAATATACAAAGAAACTATTACAGACTATTATGAAAAACTATATGCAAACAAATTGAAAATCTACAGGAAATGGATAAATTTCTGAACACATACACCCTTCCAAGACTGAACCAAGATGAAATAGAAAATCTGAACTAACCAATGACCAGGAAAGAGATTGTATCAGTAATCAACAGTCCCCAAACAAAGAAATGCCCAGGACCAGATGGCTTCACTGCTGAATTTTACCAAACCTTTAAAGAAGATTTAATACCAATTCTTCTCAAACTATTCCAAAAAATTGAAGCAGAAAGTATTCTCTCAAACTCATTCTTTAAAGTCAGCATCACTCTGATACCAAAACTAGATAAAAACACAACAAAAAAGGAATCTACAAGCCAATACCTTTGATGAACTTAGATGCAAAAATTCTCAACAAAGTTCTAGCAAACAGAGTCCAACAGCACATCAAAAAGCTCGTACACCACAATAAAGTGGGATTCATCCCAGGGATGTAAGGATGGTTCAGCATATGTAAAACAATAAATGTGATGCACCACATCAAAAAATGAAAGATAAAAACCATATGATCATCTCAATAGATGCAGAAAAAGCATTTGATGCATCCCTTTATGATAAAAAAAAAAA
>NW_007826255.1:0-808 GCF_000696425.1 Galeopterus variegatus
TCCTTTGAAATCAGACTGGAGGCTCCCAAGCCTTCACAGCTCTGGCATTCTGCAAACCTGCAGACTTAACACCACAGGGACACCACTGAAGCTTCCAACTTGTATGTTCCAAATTGGCCTGGGGCCAATTTAGCCACAGCTGGAGCAGCCAAAGCAGCTAAGGTGCTGGTATAGGGAGCAGTTTCCTGAGGTGGCCCTGGGCAGAGGGCCCGTGAAAAGCACCTCAGGCCTGTTTGCTTCCTGAATGTTTTGCTGCTTAGAAATTTCTTCCACCAAATACTCTGGTTCTTCGCTTTTAAGTTCCACCTTCCATAAAACTTCTGAGAATGAATGGAATGCAGCCAAGTTCTTTGCAAGTTCATAGCAAAGGTGATCTTCCCCCGACCACCATTATTAATCCATTTATTAGGGCATAGTCCTGCAATCTAATCACCTCTTCAAGCCCCCACCTTTCAATTACCATAATGGGATTTCCCATTCTCGACATTTACAGTGGAGATTTACACTTCCATGAGGTTGGTGGGGGGCGGGCCTCCAACCTACAGCAATATGCTGTCTATGTTTTTATTAATTCTATGTTCCAAAACTTCAAGTTTTAGTAGAAGGGCAATTTGGATGTAGAGGTAGAATGTATTTGGTAAGTTAATTTACTTCACAGAACTTTGTTTTACCCCATTTTTATATATTCAGTTTTATTGTGCAGAAAAATTTTTTCATTGTAGGTTTTGTCCAGTCACAAAAATAAATAGAAAAGAATAATTCCGAAATACTTTCTTCTTAAAGTAGAAAGTTTACTGGTTTTCATTTA
>NW_007826257.1:0-808 GCF_000696425.1 Galeopterus variegatus
ACATGTCTGACAAGCAAATTCATAATTCATGAAAATTATTAAGTGGTGATAAATTTATTTATTGATTTTGAAGCATTTGTAGTAAGACATCATATATTTCAAAGCTTTTTTATACCTAACAAATCCATAGATATAAAATGCCTTAAAAATAAGAAAGTATTGGGGCCGGCTCGGTGGCGCACTGCTACAGTGCGCCGCTTGGGAGCGCGGCAGCACTCCCGCCGAGGGTTCGGATCCCACATACAGACCGGTTCCCGCTCACTGGCTGAGCAAGGGGCGGGCGTGGCACCGAGGGTTGCGATCCCGTTGCCGGTCCCGGTCCGGTACGGGCGCAACACTGAGGGTTGCGGTCCATTGCCGGACACAAAAAAAGACAAAAAGAAAGAGAAAAAAATAAAATAAAATAAGAAAGTATCATTTTCCTCTTGCTTCTGAAGACATGTCCTTCAATCATCAATTTATTTTCACAATAGACAGCAAGAAGCAAGCTTGTATATGCAATATTAACATCTAGCATATCCAGAATCCCTTCATCTACATGATTTATAAATATTTAATGACTACAGGAAACTTGTCATACACAAAAGATGGGCATAAGAATTATTACATTTTCAGACACCATGTATTGTATCAAGAATACAACATTGGGAGCAAGATGGCGACGGGTCTGGAGTGACTTGTTCATTGTTATTAAATGAAATGTTTGTGCAATAATAACAACTTTTACTTTAGTACTTACTTTATGCCAGATACAATGCAGTATTTACATGAAATTATATTTAATATGTAAATCATTCAATGCATTATG
>NW_007826258.1:0-808 GCF_000696425.1 Galeopterus variegatus
GCGATGTCCATGACTTTACTGGTCATACTTAGGAAATAAAATGTCTTAAAGATACCTTAAGTCATCAGATACAGTATTTTTCATAAAATTTAGAATGTTGATTATTATACAATAATAAAATGATGGCACATAGAAGATGCTAAGACAAAAGGAGAAGTTCTGACAATGCTCAGGTTCCTGTATGTAGTCACCAAGGCCAGCTCTACACTGCCATTTCCACAATTCATTTACTTAGTCCAATACATTTCCTTATTGCTTAAACTAGTTCAAGTTTCCTTTACTTCCTTGTATCCAAAAGTCTAAAAAGGCTCCAAGAAAGGATCATCAAGTTCTTTATCAACAATAAAAATGAGGGCTGGCCCGGTGGTGCACTGGAGAGTGCGCCACTTGGGAGCGCGGCGGCGCTCCCGCCGAGGGTTTGGATCCCATGTGGAGACCGGTTCCCGCTCACTGGTTGAGCGTTGTGTGGGCGCAACACTGAGGGTTGCGATCCCATTGCCGGTCCCCAGTACAGGCGCGACACCGAGGGTTGCGATCCCATTACCGGTCAGTAAAAAAGACAAAAAAGGAAAAAAAAAAAAAAAAACAATAAAAATGACAACATAACTTTCCTCTTGAGGGCTTACTGTGTCTCACACTGTACTAAAAGTATGTTTTTCTGCATCATTTCATTAGACACAACTCCAGGAGTTACATACTAATATTATCCCCTTTTTATACAGGGGTAAACAGGCACAGAGGTATCACGTAACTTGCCCAAGGTCACACGGCTAGAAGGTGACTGAGCTGAGATTCAAATCATATATAT
>NW_007826259.1:0-808 GCF_000696425.1 Galeopterus variegatus
TCAGACATTTCCTGGACCAGAGAGCATCCCCTTCTTCTGTGTGATGTTTTTGCATCCCTCAGTAGGGAGTGGAAGGCAGATGATTTGAGGCAGGAGGTAAAGCAAGGATCAGATATGAGGTAAAGGTCATGCAAAGCCATGGATAGGTTTTACGACTTTTTCAGAGGCAGATGTGGGAAAATTAGCAATGCAGTTTCTTATTACTGAATCAGCTGGTGTCGAAATACACTCATCACCTTCCAACAGGAAGGGAGTCCTCTGCACGGATTACCACCCACTTGCCCAATCTGTCTTTGTCAGAAAACCTAACAGGCAAATGAGAATACAAAAGAGTGTTTTTCAGAAGCTTTGGGGGCAACCCATATTCTTTCCTTTAACCTTGGCAGTGATAAATATTACAAAAGTCACATTAGTGAGGTCAGATAAGGAGATTGGGACCATGAGGATCTGAGTACTTTTCACTTGGGATAAACCAAGAAAACAGGGAATCGTTAACTATTGGGAGCATTTTGTTGTGTGAAGGAGTCCAAAATGAAGACAGGGAAAAGAGACGAACTTCACTCTCTTATCACACGCTCCAAGTTGCACCTATATTTTGAGAAGCGTTGGTAACATTTCAGAGCAATTACCATAAGTAGAACATCTACAGGATTTTGATACATTTACCTGTGACATTACACTAAGTGAATCTGTTGGAAGTGAGAGGATTAGGCCTCATTCTAGATGCATTTTGGCACTCAGGACAAGAAGCAGCTGGGTGGCTGGTTTAAAAAATAGAATGAAACCTAGAAGTTTCCTTGCTACCTTC
>NW_007826260.1:0-808 GCF_000696425.1 Galeopterus variegatus
AAAAAAAAAAAAGTGGATCATTTGGATGATGAATTATGTGGTCATCCTATCGTGGCTAGCAGGATAAAATCCAAACTCTTTTACCTGGCTTACAATCTGGCCCCGAGCTAACTTTCTAGCTTCAGCTTCTTCCACTCTGTCCACCTGCCTTCTCCCAAACACTCCAAGCCATCTTCCACCTCACTGTCATGGCCCATGCTGCCCTTTCTTCCTGAACACTCTCCCCCACTGCCCACTTGTCAACTCCTTAACCTTCACTGCCCAGCCAGAATACACCTCTTCTATGAAACAGCATCTCTTGTCTGCCTCCAGCCCCATCTGTCCAGAGCCTTCCCAAGGCACTGTGCCCCCCCACCCCCCCAGTGATCCTATAGCAATTTCTTCAAACCTCTGTCATATAGTCAACTTGGAATACAAACTGGTACAACACCTGACAAATGGCAGGTCCTCAAAGTGTCTTTAAAAGAGCATGAAGCCAGGAGCATTTTGGGCCGGCTCTGATTAGAATTAAAAGTTTTTATCTTCCATATGGGACTTGCTAGAGAAAAATCTAACATTTCAGAGCCTAGTATATTTCCTCTTCATCTGTAGAGTAATAAGAAGCATAAATGCTGCTGCAAAAACCTACCTGTGTGAACTCAATGGGTAATAAAAACAAGTCCTGCTGTTGAAGTATGGCATGTTGAAATAGAGAGTGAGATGAGCTTCCCATCCCCTGTCATCTACCCCACAGCCTTCGGCCTTTGAGGGGCGGGGGCAGGAGAAGATTCTGAGATCTGGCAGATGGTTAAATAGGGAATGTACCTAC
>NW_007826261.1:0-808 GCF_000696425.1 Galeopterus variegatus
AATATCCAACTCCAGCTGGCTCTAGGCTTTTGTGTGGAGAAAGGGAAATACCCAATTCCAGCCCGCTCTAGCCATCCTATTCCACCTAAGGGGAGGGAAAACCTCACTAAAAGACTGAGATCTAATCACAGGTCTACAGAAAGCTTCTCTACTCCACTTAGCACCACTGCATTACGAAAGGCCTATTTACAGCAGTTCCTTTTACCTAGTACATCATGTCCATCTATCAAGAAAAAAATCACAAGACATACTGAAAGGCAAAAGATGCAGTTGGAATAGACACAGCAAGCATCAGAACCAGACTCAGACATGACAGGGATGTTGATGTTCCCAGACCAGAAATTTAAAACAACTATCCATATGCTAAGGGCTCTAATAGATGAAGGGAGGTAGCATGTACAAACAGATGGGCAATGTAAGCAGAGAGATGGACATTCTAAGAAAGAACCAAAAAAGGAATGCTAGAGATCAAAAACACTGTAACAGGACTTAGTAGACTAGACATAGCTGAGGTTACGGATTTCTTAAAAAACAGCAACAAAATGGAAAAGCAAAGATAGAAAAGACTGGGGGGGAAAAAACCAGAGCAGACTATGTAGGAACTGTGGGACAGCTACAAAACATGTAATATATATGTACTGGGAATATTGGAAGGAAAGGAAAGTGAAAAAAGATAGAAAGGAACAGAAGAAATATTTGAAGAAATAATGACTGAGGATTTCCTCCAAAGTAATGTTAGACAGTAAATTACAGATCCAAGAAACTTACAGAACACAAAGCAAGAAAAATGCTCACCCCCCCAAAAAAA
>NW_007826262.1:0-808 GCF_000696425.1 Galeopterus variegatus
TAAGTGAAACGAGTCAGGCACAGAAAGAGAAATATCCCATGTTCTCACTTATTTGTGGGAGTTAAAAATAAATAAATAAATACACAAACAACCTGGAGTGGGGAGGGAAGAAGACACAACAATTACAATTCCTTGAAGTTGATACAACAAGCAAACACAAAGGACATTGTTGGGAGGGAGGGGGGTGTGGGAGGAGGGAGGGAGGTTTTGGTAATGGGTCACAATAACCAACCACATTGTACATTGACAAAATAAAATAGAACTAAAAAAAAAAAAAAGACAGAGAGAGAGAATGCTAGGTCCTTTACTCTGTAGTTTCTTATAGTCCGGATTTTGTCTGTGACAAAAATGGGTTATCAAATATGTTTCTTCATTTCACAAATTTTCTGTAAATTATAAGCTTTATCTGGAGGTTCAATCCAAAAAAAAAGGAAATTCTTAGGGTTCCCTGCAACAATAGGAAATCAGTTTCATGTTTCTGGACACCCTTATAAGTTGACTCCAATCACACCTGTCTCTAAAACAGTGTCATTCATTTTCAGACAAACAAGTATGAAACAAAGTTAACTCAGTGACAAGAAAATTTTCTCAACTCTGAAAAATTTTAAATTGGAAGAAAAGTCAAATAGTACAATAAAAACCTGTATACCCACCGAGATTAAATATGAATTAACACTCTGCCATGTTTATGTTAAATGCACACGGGTATATGCATATGCATGCACTGATGGATTTTGGACATGGCCAGCGCCATTGTGCACACAATAAGCACAAAATAGCTGCTGGCCTTGTCTTCCACTCCAGCACC
>NW_007826263.1:0-808 GCF_000696425.1 Galeopterus variegatus
GCCATTTGAGGTCCTTGGTTTAGCCTTCCAGCGCTCCACGCCCATGCACCTGTGTAGTGGTTGTGTCCGGGGTAGCTCTGGCACTCTACACTGTGCCACATGCTCCTGACTCTAGGAGTAGAGTGTCTGGGGCCGCCCACCCCCTTCTCTCTGTGCCACCCCATGTGGCACACTCTTGGCTGGGGTCCTCTGGTGTTGCAGCCACAAAGCATTTGTGCCCACTGAAGCCCAAGCTGGGATGACGGTGCCTCTGGAAAGCCCTCCAGTTTTGCATGCACAGACCACGTGGTGATAAGGGAGTCAGGGCTGGGGATGGAGCTGGGGAGAACTGGGTTTCGCCAGGGGCTCTGTGCCAGGTGCCATGGCAGTTTCTGTCCTTCTGGTGTCTCATGCCATAGCTGTGGTCTTGTCAAGGGCTGGCTGTGTGCTGTGTTTCAGCCTGGATGCTTTCATATATATGAGCTCACACAGCTACTGAAACAACTCTAAACATGGAAGAAGCTGTATTATTATCTCCACTCACAGATGGAGTTTCCCCAGGCAGGTGGCAAGTGCTTGGCAGACCAGATTCATGTACTCCTTGTGATTTCTAGCCATGGTCCTTGTTCCCTGCCATGCAGGCTTACCTGAGCATTGTGGGGGCTGGGCTGACCCTGGGGGGGGAGCATGGTGTGAAGCCCATGTGTACCCCCTTAGATTGGGTCTCTCTGCTACCCATTCCGTGCTCCAAAATGGGGTCCTGGGCTGGGCAGGGGCTGGGGTGGAGGCTTGAGGGATCTGGGCTTTGGTCTGGCTGAGCCAGTCTGTG
>NW_007826264.1:0-808 GCF_000696425.1 Galeopterus variegatus
AGGAGGAGGATGACAGCTATACCTTAGCAGCATCTTTAGTGCTTACAAATTGTCTCATTTAATTTTCACAATAACCCTGTGAAATAGGTGGTATCATTTTGCCAACTTTACAGACAAAGAAATCAAGGCTAAGAGAGGTTAACTAACTCAAGACCACCCAGTTTATAAGTGGCAGAGGACTGATTGAAACCAGATCTGATTCCAAAGCCTGCCTCCAACCACCATCCCATATTTCTCCGTGTCTGGGGAGCCTGAGGCTCTCAGCTCCCTCTTCTTCACCACAGGCCACACATGAGACAAGCACTGGGGGCATGCACAGTTGTTGATGGACCCTTTGTGATCTCTTCCTTGCTTAACCCATCACACATCTAATAGTTTAGACTGATACCGTATTTATAAAAACTATTTTGTCAAGGTATACACCATATAAATAGACCACGAACATTCACCTCCAAGAGAAACAAGGCATCTTCTGTTACAGTAAGTGAAAGTGTCTAGCTTGAAATTTTTTATGTAATATTACATAGGATGGGATACAAAGATCAATTTGGGGGTTCAAGAGAGTGTTTGGTGTATTGAGATGGGATAACTGAGTGAAGTCATGACCATTTAAGTTTTGCACTGATGGTTTCACAAATAAGGCTGGATACTTTACTGAGGTTGCTGCAAGGACCAACAGATAATAAAGGATCTAATCCCAGAGCCCTGACTTGTTCCAATTCAGATATTAACTACATTTGAAAAAGACAGTGGATAGCCAAAACTAGGTTAGGAGGAAAAATAAATATGGCCATAAACTAAGCAATTT
>NW_007826265.1:0-808 GCF_000696425.1 Galeopterus variegatus
ATAAATCTACTTCAAAAATATTTAATACCCGCACATTTTTAAACAAAATTTAAGCTCAACTTAAAAAAAAAAAAAAAAGTGTGGGTGGGGGGGTTTAACTCAAGACCAAAAACTGTATAAGGACATTTTTAATTTGTTGTTGCTAGAAACTTACTCTATAATACAACAAAGATTTATGAATATCAAATTATTCCGAGAACTCTCATATTACATAGGGATCTGAAATACTTCACATGATAGCTTGAAACTGGCATTAAAGGTAAGAATAAAACAGTAATAGGATAGTTATGAGCTACAGCACCAATAAAGAAATACTTCATAGTGTTTACTTTGCTTGGAGATTCTATGAATGGCTTCTGGAAATCAATGCCAAGTGGCTGAAGAGGATGGAAACACCCCGCTCCATTTCTACAGTGTCTGCACAAGACCTGGGCCCTCAGCGAATAGAGGATAGCAAGAAGGGCAAGGTGTGATGTGGAGACGCCTAAATGACATTGCAGCAAAAGAATTGTTTGTATAAAAGACACCATTTCCTGATTTCCCTCCTTCCTCCCTTCCACTCTCTTCTTTAAACCAAAGATTTCTCACTGCACTAAAATAAAGTCCCTAGAAGGCCTTATTAGTCTGGTTCATCTGGTTCCACGCTCCTGGCATATTTCTACTTCTTCACCATGCTTCACCCCCACAGGCTTTGTTTTTTAAAAACAATATTGAACATAAAAATTTATTTCTGCCCCAGAGCCTTCGTTCTTCTTTCCCTCTACCTAGAATTCTCTGTCCATTGTCCTTCATTGGGCTGGTCCCTCCT
>NW_007826266.1:0-808 GCF_000696425.1 Galeopterus variegatus
AAAAAAAAAAATCATACGGTTTAAATGCCACAGAGAAAATTGAACCTTCAACAGCATCTGTAACGCTCTAGAAAGAAGATGCCCCACTTTCCATATTTGTGGTAGAGATATTCCAGCTTCTTGCTCAGCAGTTGTTGGTGAGGACTGTGATCCACCTGGATTTTAGCACATTTGATTGCTCACCACTATTACCCTGTGGAATACCTTAGAGCAGCTACGAGAAAGTGCTGGGCTTTCTGTATCATATCAGTGAGTGAATTGAAAAGAATGACTTCATTTTCTTCAGAATCAGATGATTTCTAATAACAGAACTTTCCTACTGACCCATTTCCAAAAGGCAATGTCTGAAGCACTACGACCAAGCCAAAGAGAAAAATAAATAGTCCCACTAAAAGCAGGTGGTGTTTTTCAAGCAATCGATGTAATTGTTCTAGGCTCGGTAGGGCTGGAGAAAGAGCTGCTCCCTCTGGAAGCTCAGGCTAGTGGGTTAACTGGATGCATGATCCTTTTACACTTATCATAGGGTATAATTCTGTCAATTCCCCAGGGTCTAATTTTGGCAGGTGATGAGCTGGGAGATTAAAAAAATCAAACAAAACATATCAAGACCCTATTCAAGGTAAGCAGTGTGACACAAAATAAAAATCCTTAATTTTATTAGTCTTTCACAATTTTCAACTTTAAACTTGTCAAGTTTTTATGTGGGAGCAAATAATTCAGTAGTTCCACATTATCTGAGATGTCACCGTATTAGTCTGTTTCTGTTGCTTATAACAAAATACCTGAAACTGGGTAATTTATAAAGAAA
>NW_007826267.1:0-808 GCF_000696425.1 Galeopterus variegatus
GTTTGATGTAGTTCCACTTATTTATATTTGCTTTTGTTGCCTGAGTTTTTGGTGTCATATTAAAAAAATCACTGCCAAGACCAATGTCATGAAGGTTTTCCCCTTATGTTTACTTCAAGTAAGTTTTACAGTATCAGATCTTACCTTTCCATCTTTAATTCATTTTGAGTTGATTTTTGTATATGTGATGTGAGGGTCCAATTTCATTTTTCTGCATGTGTATATTCAGTTGTCCCAACACTATTTACTGAAGAGACTTTCCTTTCCACATTGTGTGTTCTTGACATCTTTGTCCAAAATCAACTGCAATACGTAGATTTTCTTCTGGGCTCTCTATTCTGTTCCATTGGTCTATGTGTCTGTTTTTATGCCAGTACCATGCTGTTTTGATTACTATAGCTTTGTGGTATATTTTAAAATTAGGAAGTGTGATGCCTCAACTTTGTTCTTCTTGCTCAAAATTACTGTGGTTATTCAGAATCTTTTATGATTACATACAAATTTTAGGATTATTTATTCTATTTTTATGAGAAATGCCATTGGACTTTTGAATGGATTACATTGAATCTGAAGATCACTTTGGGCAGTATGGACCTTTTGACAATATTGATTCTTCTGGTTTTTGAACATGGGATAAATATCTTTCCATTTATTTGAGTCTTCCTCAATTTCCTTCATCAATGTTTTATAGTTTTCAGTGTACAGATATTTCACTTCTTGGGTTAAGTGTATTTCTAAGATTTTTGATGTTGCTATTGAAAATGGTATAGTTTCATTAATTTATTTTTTTTGGATAGTTCATTGTTAG
>NW_007826268.1:0-808 GCF_000696425.1 Galeopterus variegatus
CCAGCAACCTCGTGAAGCATATAAAAGCTCAACTTTCAGATAAAGAAGAATAAAACTAAACATTTTACCTATCATCCTATGGCTATAACCCAGGTAGCCCAGAGCCCGAGCACTATGTAACAGTAAATATTAAACTGCATGTACTGCTTCCTATTGCCAGGCCATCCCCATGTACCCTACCTTAGTTGCCCCCATCGGTCTGCAGTCCTTTTTCCATTACTGTCAGTCTGATAAATCCCTAAGTCCCAGTCCAAGAACCACCACTTCTGGCAGCTTTCCTTGACTCTTCCAGGCTCTTTCTATATACCTTGTCTTCACATTGCTGTTACAGCACATACCACACTTGTATTCCTTATCATTAATTTTTACTGATTGCAATGGGGGCACCTTTGCATTCCTCTTCATATCTTAAGGGCCTAGCACATGGTAATATTCAGTAAGTGTTACCTAAGACGTTTGAGAGTTGAATGAATGACTGCATATGGGTGCATTTCAACTTCACTCTTGACATTAGTCGCAAGGTTTTATTTTGGTTTTGGTTCTGCTAGAAATGCTTCTGGTTTTAAGTAACTGATTACCTGACTAGCAATAGCTAAACCAATAAGGGTTTGTTTTTTCTCACATGCCAGGAAGTCTGTAGGAAGGCTGTTCCTCAACAATGTCAGGACCAGTGTCCCAGCAATGTTTTGAGACACTTCCTCTTCTTGTCTTAAAATAACTAATACAGATCTTATATAGCTATATTTAGTGCAGGAAGAAGGCAAAAGGGGAGACACTACCTTTATCTGCTTTATCAGAGAAACAAGAA
>NW_007826269.1:0-808 GCF_000696425.1 Galeopterus variegatus
TTTTTTTTTTCTTTTTTTAAGTTTCTACTATGTGCCAGGCATTGTGGTGGGTGTTGGTGTTAAAATGGTGAACAAAACCAGACTTGGCTCCTGTCTTTCTGAAGCTTATTACCTAGTGGGTAGGGCAGACATTAAGTAGAGAATCATACAAATAAATATAAAATAATAGCTGTGAGAAGTATATGATTATGGTTTGAGACCAGGTAGTTGACCTGGTTGGAGCGATCAAGCTGAGCCCTCAAGGAAGGAAAGGAATTAACTAGACAAAGAAGAAGGGTGCAAGATAAGGATAGGGGAACAGCATATGCAGAGGTCCTATGGCAGGAGAGTACAGATAGAGTTTGAGAAATGCAAAATGACAAGTGTAGCTGAAGGGAGGGCTGATGATTACATGTTCAATTTGTCTGTTCCTTGTTTTTAATCATAGTCATCATTAAAAATTAGTTTCACATAGGTATGTTGATAAAAATGGAAATAGCACTTTTTTAACTTATTATTTTGAAAAAACGTTAAACTTGCAGAAAAGTTTCAAGAACATTACACTGAATTCCTATATGCCCTTCATTTAGACTCAGCGATTATTAACATTTTGCCACATTTGCATGTTATTTTTATATGTATGTATGCATAAATATGTAACTATATAAACGTATATAAATATACACATCCATACATATTGTACCCATTCATATACATATACATACATATTATATTCTGTACAAACCATTTGATAGTAAGCAGACATCATGAGCCTTTATCCCTTAACACTTCAGCTTATGTCTCTTCTATCCAATGCTACTGTCTTATA
>NW_007826270.1:0-808 GCF_000696425.1 Galeopterus variegatus
ATCCATGCCTTGGGACCCCAGGTGGGCCCTGAGGCATTTGTGTGGTGTGCCTGGTTGTGGGATGGGGGTCTGGTCCCTTTCTCTATGATTCTGGTCCCTGGGTGGGCCCCAAAGTGCTGGTGTAGTGTGCCTGATTGTGAGAGGGGTGTCCAGCCCCCAACTTCATGCCTCGGTTCCCATGGTGGGTTCTGTGGCACTGGTGCAGTGTGCCTGGTTGTGGGAAGGGGGTCTGGTCCCCTTCTCCATGCCCTGGGGCCCCAAGGAGCTGGCTGGTTGTCTGCGTGGGATATGGTCCCCAGTTGCATGTCCTGGGCCCCAGGCAGGCCCCGAGGTGCTGGCAATATGCCTGGATGTGGGAGTGGGGTCCAGTCCCTGGCTCCAAGCCTCATTTTCCTGGGTGGACCCCAAGGCACTGGTGGTGTGAGTGGTTGTGGGTGGAGGTCTGGTCCCCTGCTTCATGCCTCATGTCCTCTGGTGGACCTCAAGGTGCTGGTGGTGTACCTGGGCCAGAACTAATTTGTTGTCCTTTACTTACTTCTAAAATAGAGGAACTTTGTGTGGGAACCAGTACTTGAGTTCTGTGGTTGAGCTAAATTGCTGCTTTGCTGCTGTTTCCCTAGGGAAGGCATTTTGTGCAGCTCAGGGTTTAATGGTTGACCTTATAGGTACTTCTGGCTCTCCAGAGACTTGGTGCACCTGATTGGTGTAGCAACTCTGATCTGGGCCTGAGTTTTTTCATCAAACTGGACCCCATGCAATTCTGCATTCCCAACCAGTCTCCTCTGAGTGGTCCTGTGCTGATTGGGGG
>NW_007826271.1:0-808 GCF_000696425.1 Galeopterus variegatus
CTTGGTGTTGTCAGCACCACGCTCCCAGTGAGTGAACCGGCCATCCCTATATAGGATCCGAACCTGTGGCCTTCATGTTATCAGCACCGTACTCTCCCTAGCGAGCCATGGGCTGGCCAAAAATGTGGGGGATGTTTATTGGCAACAAATTGCTTGGCCATTCCTAAACTCAGAGAAGTGGTGTTGTCACTTCCTACTGGTGACCGTCATCTGTTCAAATGTCAGCGACCACTGGCTCCATTAATGGAGACCACTTCTGAACTGGCTGGAACTTTCTGGTAGAGGAAGCAATTCCAGGTACAGTCCTGTCAGTTGGAAACTGGCTGCCATTGAGATTTCTTCACTTGTGAGAAAGCTATTCATGATTTGAAAACTTTGAAACTAAAAATGTACCGAACTCTCCATAGTAGACGGGAAGGTCTTCATGTTCTGGAGCCTAGACTAGGGGGTTTTCAGGTGAGGAAGCTGATGCAGAGACTAAAGGCCCAGGAGACTGGCTGGTGGGCTCACTTGGGAGAGTGTGGTGCTGGTAACACCAAGGGCAGGGATTCGGACCGTTTTAGTGGCCATGTTACTGAACTCAGGTCCGGTTGCCCACCCTCTTGAGAAGGAAAGGAAAAAGACTCAGAAGTCAAATGGTTGGTGTTAGAAAAGCAGACGTATTCAGCCAAAGAAGATGGTAGGCTATCCCATCTCAAAGACTTAGATTTACTGAGGGGTTTTTAAAGGGAGAAAGGGGGTTGAAGGAATGGAAAATGGGAAGTGAAAAGCAAGAGAAAAGGAGGCGTGAGTTATGAGGGGTCCGTGT
>NW_007826272.1:0-808 GCF_000696425.1 Galeopterus variegatus
AGCTGAGTGCTCCCCACTAATCGACTGGGAACAATATTTTTGTAAAAATACTATGAAATAGGGAGATACATAAAATACAAACCCAAGTTTTTTTTTTTTGTCTTTTGTCTTTTTCCGTGTCCGGCAACGGATCGCAACCCTCAGTGTATTAGACTGAGTAATGGTAGTGACAGCAGACACCTTGGTCTTGTTCTAACTTTATAGGAAATTCCCCAGGGCAGTGCATCTCAGTTATCTGCAATGACGAAGCAGCTGAGTGCTCCCCACTAATCGACTGGGAACAATATTTTTGTAAAAATACTATGAAATAGAGAGATACACAAAATACAAACCCAAGTTTTTAATGATTAGATCCAACAAATCGTAAATTGCTGTCACAATACTGTATTTCTAAATGTTCACTCTTTTCTGTACCTACCTCCTCATAAACTGTTAACACTTTGAAACAACACTGCTCTAGGGCTCATTTTTATTAAAGTGGTTACTATTAACTTTAGATCATACTTTTTAGTATGTCAAGAAAGTATTTTTCTATCCATTTCTTAAGGACTTTATTGGTAAGAAGAGTTTAAATCTTTTATTAAGATGATCACTGAGTACATATTTTTCTCTAATAAACTCATTAATCTGATGTATTAAAAAAGTTTCATTGCAGGGTTTGTCTCAGATGTTGGGTGTTACATAAGGGTGCTTCAAAAAGTTCACAGAAAAATGGAATTAAAAGATAAGAGGAATCTTTCCGTGAACTTTTTTTTTTTTTTTCCTTTTTGTCTTTTTTCGTGACCGGCAACGGATCGCAGCCCTCAGT
>NW_007826273.1:0-808 GCF_000696425.1 Galeopterus variegatus
ATAGAACATGCATTTGCTATTTTCATCCATGATTCAAGAAACATTAACTGAGCGCAACTACCTACTTCCTGCTGTGCTAAGTGCTAGGATACAAGAGTGAATAAAATATGGTTTCTTCTCTCAAGAATTTCCAAGTATTGGGCCGGCCCGGTGGCGCACTGCTACAGTGCGCCGCTAGGGAAGCGCAGCGGCGCTCCCGCCGAGGGTTCGGATCCCACATACAGACCGGCTGCACATGCATTTGCTATTTTCATCCATGATTCAAGAAACATTAACTGAGCGCAACTACTACTTCCTGCTGTGCTAAGTGCTAGGACACAAGAGTGAATAAAATATGGTTCCTTCTCTCAAGAATTTCCAAGTATTATAGCAGATACAGAAATTTATAAATGCATATTAACATATATTGGCAATGAATATAAATATAAAATTATATATCCAAGATGCAGAAGAAGAGCAGGATGATAATGTGTCATTCAGGAGCAGACAAGACTGGCTTGAGCACAACTCTTTGTAGTGTAATGAGAGTTCAGGGACATGTGCACTCTGCTACTTCCCTGCTGATGAACTTTCCCCATAGCACTTATATTCATACTGAACATTTAAATCCATCATGCCACTAAAAAAATAAGGCTAAGAAATTCTAACGACAAAATATAAAAAAGTCACAAAATGTTTTACCAAAGAAAACAGTTTTTTTAAAAAATGCTCTTTTAACTAAAGCAAGAAGAAATGAGTTTTCAGTGACTCTTTCCTTTCAATTTCCCTATTGATCTCTACTTAATTCATGACTCCATAATTACATAGG
>NW_007826274.1:0-808 GCF_000696425.1 Galeopterus variegatus
CTGTGACTTCACAAGATTGGAAAACTAATCAAAGCTACATTCTCTCAATGATCAGAGACATTGGAAATGCTAAAGATGACATATGAAACCTTGTAAATCAGATATCTCACAATAGTTGGATTATTTTTCCCAAGTAACAAGCATTTAACTATTATATATACCAGTGGTATTTTCTATCAGTTTGATGCTTCTCTTTTAACTTTAGCTTTTCCTTTCTTAATATAAATATTTGTTTCTATGTAGTCTAAAGAACACTATTTTTGTTGTCATCCTACAACTGTATATAAATATTTTCCCTCCAAAGATGTCATCAATAGTTATTGTATTAGTTTTGTATCTTTTTTGTTGTGGTTTTTAAAAAATATTTCATGTATACAATTTATATTAGCATTTAATGATTAACAGCTTACAGACTCAAAACAAGTCTTCTCAAATACTTTTCAGCTTTCTCACCAAGGACAACCGTTTTCAACCCTTTTACCCATTTAAAAAAAAATTATCCTTAAATATCCAAATAATATGCATGTATTTTATACATAAAACCCATTCAGGGCCGGCCCGTGGCTCACTTGGTAGAGTGCGGTGCTGATAACACCAAGGCCGTGGGTTCGGATCCTATATAGGGATGGCTGGTTTGCTCACTGGCTGAGCGTGGTGCTGACAACACCAAGCCAAGGGTTGAGATCCCCTTACCAGTCATCTTTTTAAAAAACAAACAAACAAACAAAAAAAACCCATTCATTTGTTTAACTGTCTGTTATATGCCAAACTCTGTTCTTGGACTTGGTAGTACAGCACTGCATGAGAT
>NW_007826275.1:0-807 GCF_000696425.1 Galeopterus variegatus
GTCCTGTGTATTTCCAGGGGAAGAGCCTGAGCTTGACATCCAACAGACTTGGAATCGAATGT
This sequence comes from Galeopterus variegatus, assembly GCF_000696425.1. Taxonomy (NCBI): domain Eukaryota; kingdom Metazoa; phylum Chordata; class Mammalia; order Dermoptera; family Cynocephalidae; genus Galeopterus; species Galeopterus variegatus. The sequence continues at coordinate 63 of NW_007826275.1, forward strand.
CAGCTCTGTCACTCATTGGCTGAGTGACTTTGAGCCAGTCACTCAGTGTCTCTGAGCCTCCATTACCCATCATAAAATTTGGAGAAGAATATACACTTTTCGGTGCTGTTGTGAGAATTAGGGATTGCTTAGGTGAAGTGCCTGGCACGGTAGGTAGTCCCTCACTTCATGATTCTGTGATGCAGAGGACTGTGCATCCGTGGAGAGCAGGCTTGGCACCTGGCTCATTGGTCTCTGCACATGACCAAGCAGGGAGTGACTTCTCAGTGAGTCTTTATTGGATGGATGACTGAATGAGCAGGTTTCAGCCTATTTTTTGTAACATGGGCCCCAAAGCGGGCAGCATGTTTTCCTCTGTTGCAGGTGGTGTATAATGGGGAAATGGAAAGAACTTTAGACCCAGATACAGGCCTGAGACATGAGTTGTATAGTATGGACCTGCTCATTAATAACTATAATCCTCGGGCAAGTAGTGACATATCTTGGAGCTTTGGTACCTCAGTTTCCTATATGGAAATGGTCCTGCCTATCTTGCTGGGTTCCAAAGAAGTCCAAAGAATTTGTGCTCTGAAACTTCTCTGTAAACTCTAAAATGCCATCCACACATATGGGTGGTTGTTGCCAATAGTGTGTCTGTGAGGGGGTCATGAAGCTGTTGACATCTGCCGTTTGGCACTGGCTCACAGGAGGGTCAGATGGTCCGGCACTTGTGCATGTGGACTTCTGGAATTTCACTGGCTGAGTA
>NW_007826276.1:0-807 GCF_000696425.1 Galeopterus variegatus
CTTTGGTGGCAATGTACTTTCTTGATTTTTCATATTTCTGGTATCTTTCCTTTGGTGTTTTTCATTGCGGCCGGGAGTATCACAGTCCACTCCTTTCACCCTGATGTCTGGCTTGGATCCTGAAGGGACTGCTGCTTCTGGACAGCAGGAACTAGCCTGGGCCAGAAGTCCCACTCCACCTGCCTTCTCCAGCATGGCTGGCTCAGGGTGTTGGGTCCGTGAGCCTCTTAGGACTCTCCCAGAAGCGGCGACCAGCCTGGGCTGGAAGACCCACCCCACCTGTCTTCTCTGGTTTAAAATGAATATTTAAAAGACCTTCAGATCTCTTTTCTCAGTGAGCAAAGATTACAGAATGTACTTACTTGTTCAGGTTTTATAGATTATTGGAAAAGTAAAAATAAAAAGAAAGAAAAATTCCTAGAGAATTAAGAATCACCAAGTGTGAAATGATGTTCCTTCTACGAAACTAGGAGAGATCCTTAACCCTGAAAGAGAGGACTGCTAATTACTAACTACAAGAGGAGGGTTCGTGTGCATTGTGCAGGAGCTGTCAGTTCGAGGGGCCAAAGTTCACAGGTGGCTTGACCAAACTTGCCATTCGATGTGGTGATTACAAAATGTTCTCACTCTAAATCCTGTTCTGTATTCACTACTGCATATTGACATTTTATGCTGTGTTGCAAAGGGTACAATCAAGTATAATGTGGCATAGACGAGAATAGGGATTGATTTTTTTGTGGGGATCGCTAGTAAAAGGATGGAGATATGTGAAAATACCTTAACCACAGCAAGAGGGGACACTGAATT
>NW_007826277.1:0-807 GCF_000696425.1 Galeopterus variegatus
GAGAGGAAGCAAGAGAGAGAGATAGGGGTGGTGCCAGGGTCCTTTAAACAATCAGCTCTCGAGGGAACTAATAGAGCGAGAACTCACTCACTATCCCTCCTTCCCCAGGGAGAGCATTAATCCATTCATGAGGGATCTGCCCCCATGACTCAATCAGTTTCCAACACTGCCACATTGGGGATCAAATTGCCACGAGTTTTGGAAGGGACAACACATGCGAACTCCATAACTGATAAATATGTAGACAGACTCATGAGCAAGAAGTGGATGAGACTGGAATTTTACTAAACTCTAAAAAGCAGCCTTACCACCCCCCTAGAGCCAGACCCAGCAAATCCGAGACAGGTTTTCTTTTCTCCTTTTACCAGCTTTATGAGACAGCAGGTTTGCACTTCAGATGTTCATTTATAGACTGCTAGACTACACCTGCTTCATGCTAGGCTTGTGCTTTGAGGGTTATTTTGTTTGGAAAATATGATTTTTAAATAGCATCCAGGTTTAGCATTTGCATCATCATAAGCAATTTTTGTCTTCTAAAATGTGCTGGTTGTTAAGGATCAAAATCTCCAGCTGAAGCAGCCTACTCACTGTCCATTGATTTTACCCGCTTTCCTACCTCATCTGTGCTCTTACACCAGGGAGACCAATCATTTCTTCCCCACTCCCACATCTCCTTTCTAGGAAACCATTGCCACCTTTTAGAGAAAATCCTCCCCCACCCAATTGCTGCTGAGTAAATGAATCCGTGATGCTGCTAAAACAACAGAAACAACAATATACACCTCATTGATCACTTTGGAAGATAAC
>NW_007826278.1:0-807 GCF_000696425.1 Galeopterus variegatus
TGCTGAGGAAAATCTACATAATAATACAGTTTGAAAAATATGTGAGAAGATGAATAATGAAGAAAGATAATTTGTTGCAAATGCATAAGCATTATAAAATGCTTTCAAATTCATGTGACTTATCTCCAGTTTGTTAGGTTTGGGAACCCTCAAGTGTGAAGATAATCATTTAAAAATATAAGATAAGAGAAGGAACACAGATACTCCATGGTCAGCTGATTTAATACTTAAGGAAGACCGTCAAGTAGACTGAAGGATCAGAAATGTCTTGCATGCATTTTTCTACCTATATGCAGAATAGAGACTATGAACCCTATCAACACATCCCAGAACTTAAATTTTGAAACCTGTAGGCAGCATCTTTCGACATGTATGAGTGATCTTTTGCAGAAACCTAGCATTTTTCTAACATTGATGTCAGTGACATCAAAGATTGACAACCATGGGAAAAACCAAACTGGAACAGTTTGCCAAGGTCTAAACTTCAGAGGACTCTGATGAAGATACTGAAACCAGCCATGTGGGCCTTCTTAGGAACAGAAAGTAGAAAAGTAAATGACTTTGTTCAAATGTGTTAAGAGAAAAGTCCTGGGGTGTTCATGTACAATTAGGGTAACTTCCAAATCTTGGCAACAGCTCTATTCCTCATTCCTATGTTTCAGACTGGATCCAGGCAGCTATTTAATTTTTGAAAACTTTTCCTACAGTGTTGTTTCCCTAAAAGGTCTCTTATGTTTTGCTATATGAGATTTCATGAGTACTCAAATGTTAGAGATATAAAGACTTCAGTTTTTCTATCTGGGGATG
>NW_007826279.1:0-807 GCF_000696425.1 Galeopterus variegatus
AGAATGAATATTCTGAGGTTGTTGGATGGAATGTTCTGTAGATATCTGCCAAATTCAATTGGTCTAGAGTATTGTTTAGATCTTGTGTTTCTCTGCTGATACTTTGCCTAGATGATCTGTCCAATATTGAGAGTGGGGTGTTCCCATCTCCTGCTATTATGGTATTAGTGTCTATTTCCTTCTTCAGGTCTAATAGAGTTTGTTTTATAGATCTGGCCGCTCCAACATTGGGTGCGTACATATTTATGGTTGTTATGTCTTCTTGAAGCATCAGTCCTTTTATCATTATGTAGTGTCCATCATTGTCTTTTTTTTTTTCCCTACTCATCTGAGGTATTTATTTATTTATTTATTTATTTTTATTTTGTCAATATACAATGTAGTTGATTATTATGTCCCATCACCGAAACCTCCCTCCCTCCTCCCTCTCCCCCCTCCCACCCAAGTGTGTCCCCTCCATTTGCTTGTTGTAAGAACTTCAAAAAAAAATTGTGGTTGTTATATCTTCCTCTCCCCCCTGCCCCCGGTTTTTGTATTGTTTTGTTTTGTTTTGTTTTTGTTGTTGTTGTTGTTTGTTTGTTTTTTTGTGTGTGTGTGAGTGTGTGTGTGTGTGTGAATTGATTCATTCACCTTTAGCTACCTCCAATAAGTGAAAACATGTGGTATTTCTTTTTCGTGGTATTTCTTTTACTCTGCCTGACTCATTTCACTTAATGTTATTCTCTCACGGTCCATCCATGTTGTTCCAAATGGCAGTATTTCATTCGTTTTTATAGCTGAGAAGTATTCCATTGTGTAGATATACCA
>NW_007826280.1:0-807 GCF_000696425.1 Galeopterus variegatus
GCTGGCCATTTAGGTCAGTTGGTTAGAGAATGGTGCTGATAACACCAAGATCCAGGGTTCTATCCTTGCTTGTACTGGCCAGCCACCAAATAAAAAACAAAGAGAGAAAAGAATTGGACAATAGGAAAAAGTTTTATTAAGTTACAATACAGTAGGGTTGCTAACTTCCTGGTTGGAATTACAGAATCTCTTTTCTTTCTTTTTCTTTTAAGAGAAAAATAATTTGAAATGTTAGAATTCTTGCTGTTTATTTCAAAAGTTTCAAATTTTTGGAACCTCTTTTCTGAGGCTTAGAAAAAAAGAAATACGTTCTTTTTATTTATTATACAGTGTCTGCCTTTGCAAAGAAGTTTCACATATATTTCATATACATTCTCTTACCCCTCAACCCCCTGCACCAGGGTGTTTCTTTGACCCTGGAGGTGGAGTCGGGAGGTTACAGTCAAGAACTCACCAAAACTGAGTCTCCACTCTACCATGACCTCACTGGGTGACCTTGGCCCAGTTACTTCTGTTCTTTGGGCTTCAGCTTCCCCCAATCATAGCATGAGACAGTTGTGAGAACTAAACTTGTAGGTTTCAAACATTTTTAGCAGGAGAACTATTTCAAACAAAATCTTACATGGCAACCAACAATGTAACAAATATAGTAGCTCTGTGCTCATTGAAGCAGGCCCTCTCCAACTCTAGTGGAAACCCCAGAGGAAATTCTAGAGGATTTTTCCAATTTTCTTCCAGGACTGTGTTCCATAAAATATTAGTTACATGAGATAATAGTATAAGTATCTGGGGGAAAGGGGCTGTGGG
>NW_007826281.1:0-807 GCF_000696425.1 Galeopterus variegatus
ACACTGAGGGTTGCGATCCGTTGCCGGTCACGAAAAAAGACAAAAAAGAAAGAAAAAAAAAGAAAAGAAATACCTCATTACAATGCTTTATCATCTTTGGTTGCTATGCTCTCAATGGGAAAAAAATTAACTATGACTGTTTTTTTAAATGTTAGTTTTACTAGGGGCTCTCTGCTTGTTGAAAATAGGGGTAAATTTTCTTTCTTTGCTATGCTTTTAATATATTCTATGCTGAATATTTATAGTATCTTTAAACAGAAAAGTCTCAATATTATGAATATATGGTTTGGGAAGGACCTTCTAGATCACCTAGTGTGTGTTCTAACTCTCATTAAATAGATGAATAAAATGATTTAATTGAGCTGGAAAAATTAAATAAATAAATAATGTTGATTTTAATACTATGCAATGAAAAACAAGCATTTTAAGATTCCAAATTTTAATTTCCAGCCCTTATTATAAGAACAATTATGTTGAGTATTTACTTGGGAAATTTCATAAGTGACCGTAGAATTCTTTCTGAAACTCTTCAAATATGGGTGAATTTGCAGAAGCATCAAAAGTAAAATACTGTTGATGAGAGAGAGTTTAGGATTATCTAGTTTAGTGGTTTACAATCTTGGTTGGGGGTCAAAGTCAAATAAAATCTTGATGGAAACTTAATGTTTGGGGAAATGTGTCATTATTTGAAAAGTCCCTTGATTATTCACATAATCAAAGCAGCAAAGTTCCCCTGAGACATTTGAGGACCGCTAACCTAGTACAAGGTTGTGTTCATATTTCTCATGTATTATTTGTGATTAGAAA
>NW_007826282.1:0-807 GCF_000696425.1 Galeopterus variegatus
TTGTCCTTGCCCTTCTTTTTATCGCTAAGTATTTAAAATGTGGACACTTCACCAGTGAGGATGAAACACAATCAGACAAGGTCGGTGAAATGCCTTCTGGGGCGCTCCCTTTCTGCTCCACAATCAGTACTGGGAAAGTCTGACTTTCATGTGGGCCCTGGAAACAGGCAGGAGTCAGATGCTGTTTGGTGTTAAGTTGTTGAGAGGCTCTGGGGGAGCCCAGTCACCTGCCCGGGAGGAAGCGGGAAGTGTGATCAGTTGCTCTGAAGGAATCACAGGAGACATTTGACCAGGGCAGAGCTCGAGCAGATGAAACGTGGTCGACGGTAAATATGGCAACAGGTGAGTCATGCTCCTTCCCGGCTTTCACTAGGGTGTGTCCTTTGAGCCGAATTGGAAATCCAGTGAGAGGACTTGGCATCCATAGTTATAAATAGAGTCCAGGCCCAGCCAATGCAGGGTGAAGGCTGAAACCTCCCTTTCAGACCCACAAGAGGACCCCGTGGCTCCCCAGGACCAAGCAGACCAAAGGAGGCTCTTACTGCTCTTCCTCCCAGCCCCAGGTCCCGCCACGTCTAAGGCCTGCTCTAGTCTTTAGCTGCCACCATGCTCTTCTGGAGGCACCACGAGAAGGAAGCCAACAGCGTCCAACATTCAGTGTTCACCTCCCCAAATTCCCCAACTAATTTCTCAATTGTCGCAATAAATTATCTGATAACATGTCACTGGTGAAATTCTTATTTGCATTTCCACATGCTGACGTTTAGAGAGAGAATTAGGCATTACCGGAGCCAGATTCAAACTTGC
>NW_007826283.1:0-807 GCF_000696425.1 Galeopterus variegatus
CTTGCACTGGACTTTTATAGTTTCCTCTCTGTCTTCTCCACTGAGGAGGAGAAAAGGCACAATGTGGGCCAGACAGTCCTGGGCTTGGGTCTCTCCGCACCACTAGGTAGTGGGTGGCCTGGAGCACATTTCCTCACCTGTGTGTTTCAGTGCCAATGCACTGACTCTCCTGGGATAGTGTGAGGATCCACGCAAGCAGTGTACTCCGGAGGGTTCTCAGGACTCTGAGCGTACCTCTCACTGCCTTCTCTTTGCTTCTCTCCAAGCCAGAGCCCGTTCTAAGGTGTCCTAGTCATTGCACAAATAAGGTCTTTTGGGTTTGGTTTCTCCATCTTTCCCCTTAAAAGTCCCACTGAGGTACATGCTAAGCAGTGCTGGCAGCCTTAGTGGGAATCGCCTTGCACTTGTAGAAATCACTTGGAATTGGTCCATTCTCTCCCCTCACATTCTTTAAGCTCTTGCAATGGCAGTGCACCCTCCCTGGGCACTGCATGTGTCCTTACTGAGCCACCTGTGCCCTTACTGTGCCAACCCGAAGCAAACATCCCATTTTACATGCCCGGCTTTCTCCAAGCAACTCCCCTGTTTTCCCTGTTCTTGCCCTTCCCGGCAGAAAAGACAAGGAAAGTCAAAATAGACAAACTAAATCTCATGGCAATTGATTTTTGTTGAACACACTTTATCCTTGGTCTTACTATATCATCTATTAGAAGATTTTGCCATTTTATGTCAAAAGATTTAATGACTTTTAGGTAATTATTTGGGCCTAGGTAATTTCTTTTACAGTAAAGACAATAGCGCGTTCAA
>NW_007826284.1:0-807 GCF_000696425.1 Galeopterus variegatus
ACAAAAGCAGCACAGACAGTATGCAAACAGATGAGCATGTATCCCACTAAGGCTCTGTTTACGGACACTGAAATTTCAATTTCATATAATTTTTATGTGTCATGAAACAGCATCCTTCTTCAGATTTTTTTTTCAACCATTTAAAAATGCTTCACTGGGCCGAACCCGTGGCTCACTTGGGAGAGTGTTGCGCTGGGAGCACCGAGGCCGCAGGTTCGGATCCTATATAGGGATGGCCGGTGCGCTCACTGGCCGAGCACGGTGTGGGCGACACCAAGCCAAGGGTTCCGATCCCCTTACCTGTCACAAATAAATAAATAAATAAAAATAAAAAATAAAAATAAAATAAAATAAAAATGCTTCACTGGAGTTGTGAAAAAACAGGTAGTAGGCCAGATCTGGCTGCAGCCCATGGTTTGCCGACCCTGATGATGACGTGACAGGGGAATCAGCATGAGTAAATGCCTGAGGCCACGGAAGAGATAAAAGCAAATCAGACAGTGAGCACAGTGCCTGGCACATTGTTAGAAGTCACCAGGTACTATGTTACTCACTATTCAACCAACATTTATGAGCTCCTGCTGGGTGTCAGCACCTTCACAGGTGCTAGGGTTATAATATACCATGAGATAGATAAGAAAGAGTGGGCCTACTTTTTTTTTATCATGGCTGGGGCTCCTTTTACCTCTTGAAGGAAGAGAAGTTGCCTTTTCCCCCTATGGCAGCAGAATAACGCCACCCTTTACCCCCCCACAAAGATGTCCACCTCCTAGTCCCTAGAATCTGTGAATATGTTATGCTGCAGGG
>NW_007826285.1:0-807 GCF_000696425.1 Galeopterus variegatus
AAAGGTGTATATAAAACATAAATGAATTTCATCCCATAAATAAATTTCATAAATGAAATTTGAGCCCCATCCCCAAAATATCTCATTATGTATATGCAAATATTTCAAAATTTGAAAAAATCCAAAATTCCAAACATTTCTGGTCCCAAGCATTTTAGATAATGGCTGCTCAACCTGTATGTGCTGAACACTGTGTAACAAGAATAAGCCTAGGTCTTGAAGATCTCAACCAAGACAACTGTGAAAAAGAAATCCTTCATCATTTTCCCTCTTCTTTTCTTTCCTTTTCTTTTCTTCTTCTTTTTTCAGATGATAGATATAATATAGAAGAGTTATTTTCTTAGCTCTTGAAATTATCTCACTAATGGACACTAAATGACAAATTACAATTTGGAAAGAATGGTATGTATTATTTCAACACAAAGAATATTTAAACTGACATCAACCAACACAGTTTTTAAGAGTCAAAATTACTCTTTCTTGGAAATGTCTAATGATAATTGTGTTTTTCTTTTGAATTGATCAATTATGAATTAAATTTTATTTTGAATCATGATCGTATGGTAGAAATAACTAATCTAGGAATCCTCAAAGTATATAAAATCATTATTTTGATACACAAAAAATTATAATTTGTAGCAACCTTGGCTAGATAAAAAACATCTTGCTTACATCATCTAACAAATCATATAAAACTAAACTGTCATGAGAGCTGGAATGTTTGAAGTGCTCTACTTTTACCTCACCACATACCTTCAGTTTAGCTAATTTAGGAACTTTAATAATAATTCATAAACATTCTTTTTA
>NW_007826286.1:0-807 GCF_000696425.1 Galeopterus variegatus
CCACAGTAAACTGATGTCCGAGAGCAGGGGTTGGCAACTTCTGGGAAGGGCCAGATAGTAAGTGTTTTAGGCTTTGTGTCTCACATGGTCTCTGCTGCAACTCAGCTCTGCTGGTGCAGGTGTGGAAGCAGCCAGAAGGAAATGTAAGCAAAGGAACATGGCTGAGCTCCAATAAAAAGTGATTTGTGGACACTGAAATTTGAATTTCATGTAACATTTCACATGTCACAAAATCTTCTCCCCCCACCCCAACCATTTAAACATGTAAAAACCGTTCTTATCTAGATTTGCCTGCCCCTGTCCCAGAGAACAGAATTACCATCAGTGGCTTCAGAGGCCAACACAGTTCAAGGGCTTTGCCCTCTTCCTAAGAGCTCATTTTATAAAATTGTTCTTATTTTACAAATGAGAAAACAATCAAAATTTAAATTAAATTTCAAAATTCACCTACAACCCCTTCTCCCCAATAAATCAGTTTGTAAGTCCCACTTGCATCTCTGTCCACACACGTCATTTGTATGTAGTTTCAATCCTATGATAGACACATTTTTTTCATGTAACATTATCTCATAAATTTTTTCTCTGTTGTGACTGATTTCTTATAATGATAAACAGGTACACTATACATTTTTGTGAAATTCTTTGTGGAAGATTTCCAGGCTATTTGATGGACGTAATTCTTTCCCAACTGATATAAATGGGCACCTCTCATTCTTTCCTAGAGAGGGACCTGTTTAGTGGGAGATGAAAAAGTTGGGAGTCAATTGGGTAAAGTACTCTCTAAAGTTCCTTCCAACTCAACATGTC
>NW_007826287.1:0-807 GCF_000696425.1 Galeopterus variegatus
AGTTAGGGAGAGGCAAGATGGACAAACAGAAGGAGACATTACTCTTTTCTCCCACATGGATGGACAAAGAATGCATCAAATGCACAGCTGCATTTGGAAGAGAAAAATGAAAGGAGGGGAGAAGAAATACATCAAGGGAGTAGCAGAGAGTTTGGTGAGTGCAAAGACTCAGCCACAGAGAGAATGGAAAAATTCTCCTAGGCCAACATTGCCCCATTCTCCACTGGTGGGGATTCAGGACCCTCTGGGTCTTAGACTGCTGCAGTGAGGAAAACCCACATGCTTATCTTGGGTACAGCCTCTGTGGCCAGACACATATTGTGGGGAACTCATGGTGGCACATGCATCTGAACTGACCTGGGGAGGGCCACACACTAAATTATCTTCACCCCTCAGGCCACAGACTTCGGCAGTAATTGCAGATTTGAGATCGGCCCCAACACCCAACTCTGTCCCCGACAGAGGTCTCACTCCCCTGTGGCTGCATTGTGTTGGGTTGCACACACCCACTGCCACACAGCTCCTGCATCTCGGGAACAAGTAGTCTGGTTCAGGGAGGATGCCACTCTCGGGATGAAGGGAATGGGTGAGCACACTTTCCAGAGTCCAAAAACTAACTAACTGAAGTACCAAGCCACAGAGAGCAACCCCAATATCATCACTGAGGTGTCCTTGCATTTTGCGCATCCATGAAGAGGTAGCAGAGGATGAGTACACCTCTCTAAGGCACAGGCACATGCCTGCAGCATCAGTGAGACTGCCCAGGGCTGCGTGCCCAGGACTGCCTGCCAAGGACTTCAGAGGGAT
>NW_007826288.1:0-807 GCF_000696425.1 Galeopterus variegatus
GTCTTTTATGATGTTGTATATGCTAGTTCTGTTTTTACTTTCTAATCATGTTTTGATTGCTGTTTATTCTTTCTATCTCCAAATCAGAGTTTGATCCTACTCTTCTCTTACTCTATACTCTTTCTTGGCAATATAATGACATAAACTATCAGTGCTAGGCAGATTTTCCCCAAATTCATATCTGAGACATTCAGCTAGTTTCTGTGGAATTTTAACTTAGTTTCCTGATGAATTCTAAAATCTAATGTTACTAAAATTAAGCTTATACTGATTCCCCTCAATTATTTTTTCTCCTCTTGAATAACCTATCTCTCTTTAAAAAGTCCCTTTCCTCTCTGTTACCAAACTCAGAATGGACATTCTGTCTTCCCTTTTTCCCAACATACATTTAAAAATTAGGATATTGAATCCTGAAATTAAAGACCCGGTTTGAATTCCAGCATTGCTACTTTAACCATAATTTCTGTAAATATTCATTTTGCATATTTACCATGATGGAAAGAAATCTCATTATATATGGATTTCTCTGAGGATAAAATTAGATGATGCCTGAAAAGTGTTTAGCCCGGTGTTTGACACAAAGATAATACTCCCTAAATGTTACCTTTTATATCCCAAAACCTCCTCTGAATTCATTCCTACTTTTCTATTACAACTGTCATTTTCAAAGGTAAGACTCTTACCTCCTGAAGAAATTCCTGCTGTTTTCTCCCACCTCTGATCTTTTCTTTCCCTTCACAGCATTTCTGTCAGATGAGCACGCCTGTGAGCAGAAATACTTTCAGTTGCAAGTGACAGAAAATTCTT
>NW_007826289.1:0-807 GCF_000696425.1 Galeopterus variegatus
GTAATGCACTCCCACAAAGCTTTAGATATAAATCTGTACATTTAAAACATATAATGCATTGTAAAACCATGTCATGATACATTCATATTTCTAATTGTCAAAACTGACCATCCTGCTGTCTGTTGAACTGCTTTCAAATTGCATGCCACTACTCCTCTGGAGGAACTTGAATCCCCCCTTATTAAGAAGTATCAACTTCCGAACTTGGGGGAAAGAGGCACAAATAATTATTTTTAATGGATTTAGGTGCAAAAAACCAAAACAAAACAAAAACCAAACCAAACCAAAACAACCCCCCCCCCGATGTTGGAGATGTACAGATAGTATGAATCTGTTATGAAAAGGCTTTCATCCCCCCAACCTTAAGATGGTGAAGGTAATGGTAGTATGCAAAAATTACAGGGTGACTTTACGAGTACACACATAGCACCTATCTGCCCTGTTAACCCAGTTTTTTTCAGATGTGACCCAAGCTGTTCTCTTGGCTTTTCTCTCATGGTCACCTTACAGGACGTCTAACCTATGTCCAGCATCTTCTCTTTGATGCAGGCAGGAAGAAGCAGAAGAAAGAAAGGCAAAATAACACATTCCTAGAGGCTACCCCCCTTTTAGGAGCTTTGCTAGAAATTCCTCTTAGTTACGCCTTTTAGTTACGCCTTATTGACAAGAACTGTGTTACACCACTGTCTTTGTCAGTAGTGACGAATGAACAATATACTTCAGTTGAGCACATTGACACCCTTCACCCCCCATGCAAACCAAGTTTTGTTAATAAAGAAAAAATAAAAACAAACAGAGGGGTGGATA
>NW_007826290.1:0-807 GCF_000696425.1 Galeopterus variegatus
TCAGCTGTCATTACAGAAACACACTTCTAAGTTAGGTTTTCAATTTGTTTGTGTATTAAATTCGGTTGCAGTTCATAAGTAAGAGCTCAAGCATGAAAGTAAGAGACTTTCTCAGGACAATTTTTTTTTGTTTGATTTAACACCCTATATGTGTTATGTGTTCTTTCCTTGGAGAAAGCACTATCTATTGGTCATGATCTAGTGACCACAGTGATATAGTATATAGAAGGGGTACTTCAAAAAATTCATGGAAAGATTCATATTCTCTTTTAATTTTATTTTTTATGAATTTTTTGAAGTACCCTCATATATACAGTGACATAATGGTCATGATACAATATCATGGTGCTATATTATATTCTGATATTTACTAGAAATCACAATATGCATATGCACTCCAAATAACTCAAAGACAACATTACTGTAAGTGGACTATCAAAACTAAAGGAAGTTGTATCCACTTATATGAGAAATGGACATATTTTATATTATTTTTTCTTATAAGCTACTCAATGAGCACCAAATATTTATTGCACTAGTAGAAGTAGAAGTGAACATTCATCCATAATGAATTCATGGAGTCATTCACAGTGTAATATATTCCCATTAAAATGAACAGGTCTATTAATTTTATTGAGCCTTTTTATGGGTATCAGGTTTGGAAAATAACCTTAGCTACTTGACCTGCAAATGGATAGTATGTAGTGCCTTTAGGTTTATCAATAAGGAAGTTTACTGGAAATTTGGGTTTTTTTCTCATCTATTCTTAATTATCTCATTTTTATATTTAATATACTATATTGTAAT
>NW_007826291.1:0-807 GCF_000696425.1 Galeopterus variegatus
CTTTGTGGGTGTCTGGCAGGAGAACTTAGGGCTTTAGTGGGGAGGGGGTTTGGTAGGCCTGTGTTTAGCAAATACTTGGGCTCTCTGGCTGGAGCTTTCCTGACACTTCTCACGCATGGGTTTCTTTTCCAGCTCTAAATCCCGGAGTTGCCTACACACAGTGAAATTGGAGATGCTGCGGTCTCTGCCAGGAGCCAGGCAGCGAGGGGAGAGGGCAGTTCTGGGTGCAGGTGCTCCCGCTCCTCGCTGGGAACATTTGGAGGATATATGGGTCTTGGGGAAGGTGAAGGTGTCACCTGGGTCCCCTAGAGGGCCATTTGGGCTGCCAGCGGAGGAGGTCAGGAGCAGTGATCTACAGGAGATGCTGCTGCCATCCGCCTTCGGTGGTAATTTCCCTTGGATGTCTCTGCGGAGTTGTCACACGCACACACATGCACACGTGGGAATTGTCAGGACTGCATGAGCTGTGTGGCTGCAGCTGTTGGGCCTGTGAACGCATGGCCGGGACTGGCAACAGTGTCTTACCCTGACTGGCCAGGAAGGGAGGAGTCCCAGGGAGATGCAGAATGGTGCTCCGGGGACCCTGATGTTTGTCTTGTGCCTCTGGGTGTGACTGATGGTACGAACTCCGGGGGTGCCTGCAGGCCTACAAGGATCTGGGGCTGGGAAGGTACCTGTGTGATTAGCAGTTAGGCCCTGGGGCCTCCTGCGTGCAGATGCTGTGGAGGGCACTGGAAGAGGAGATGTCCTCTCTGACCTTGAAGACCTGGCATTTGGAGCCTGAATGAGCTGAGGTGGGCAGGCGGC
>NW_007826292.1:0-807 GCF_000696425.1 Galeopterus variegatus
TGATATCAGAAATGCCCTAACATTCACCCTGGTTCTCAAATAACCCAGCTGAATATTTAGAAGACAACAGCTAACAGTTAAATTGTGCCAGTCAGGGGCCGAGGCACTGTATGTATACAGTCGGTTCTCTGTACCTGTGGCTTCCACATCTATCGATTTAACCAACCACGGATGGAAAATATTTGAGAAAGAAATAACATCGGTACTGAAGATGTACAGACTTTTTTTCCTTGCCATTAGTCACTAAACAATACAGTATAACCACCATGGGCATTTACGTAGCATTTACATTGTATGAGGTATAATAAGTGATCTAGAGATGATTTTAAGTGTATGGAAGGGTGTGCCTAGGTTGTGTGCAAATACTACACCATTTTATATAAGGGACTTGAGTGGGTGTTGGTCCTTGTGGGAGGTCTTGGGACCAACCCCCCATGGATAGTGAGGGTCAACTGTTTTTACACAACAGTCCTAAGAGGTGGGAACAGTGGTGACCGTCCCTCTTTTACAGTGAGAAACAGGAGTCATGGAGAGGGGTCGGTAAGGCCCCAGAGATCACAGTCAGTAATGGGAAGAGGGAGATGCTGAGCTCTCACCACTGCACCACACTGCCATCCTGCGAGTTTCTATCTGCTCAGCGCACTCTCTCCTTGTGGAAGGGCACGTCCCTATCAAAGGGCGCCACATCCTGCATACTCAAGCAGCTCCTGCTGAGTCAGCCCTGTTGGCTAGGCACAGCAAATATCTTAATTCACTGTGACTCTCACACAGCTATTTTCACCCTTCCTGTGTGATTTTCATGCTCAT
>NW_007826293.1:0-807 GCF_000696425.1 Galeopterus variegatus
GGTGGGCCTGTCTCCCCCACCGCTGGTGCTGCAAACACTTTCCATGGGCCAGGCCATGCTTTAGTCCCTAGCAATGACTCACCAGCCTCTGAGTGGCTCTTTTTTTTTCAGTTGTTGTGGCTCTCACTCCTTTGTGTGTCCACAGGAACCCTATTATTGGTCTTGGTGGCCTGGGGGCCACCAAAGCCCTCTTCTCCCCAGCAGCCTCCAAGCAACTTCATCCAAAGGGCACAGCTGTGGCTTTTGCTGGCTCCTGCTCTGTGCTGCACATTTCAGCATATCCAGCCTATTGTTTCCTTCTCTCATCATGGCTTCTTCTGCCTTCATGCACTCGGTAGGTCTCTCCTCTTCCCCTGAGCTCTAGCGGCCTTGGCTTGGCTGTCCTTGCGTTTCCATAGTTGTAAATTGGTTGATTTGTGGGAGAGAGAGACGCTGGGGACCGTCTACTCTGCCATCTTGACCAGAAGTCCTAGTACTGGTGTTGAATGTGGTGGGAAATGCAGCAATTTCTCTTAGAATTTTGGGCGTGTAATTGGCGCTTACTTGCTTGTGGGCTGTATACATTGGAATTTTAAACAGACGCTATATTTAAGCTAGCGTTCCACTGTCTGAAATGTATCCTAGTTAAATAGTTTAAATTTTAGGCTCGACCGTTAACCCTATTTCTCCATCAGTGTTGGGAAACTAGAGCCAGAGAGGCTGGTGGACAGCAAACAATACAGAACACGACCCCACAGTAAGGTGGGGAGACCATTCTCTGATCGGGAATTAAACCCGGGCCCTGGCGGTGAAAGCACCAAATCCTAA
>NW_007826294.1:0-807 GCF_000696425.1 Galeopterus variegatus
GACCCTTTTTGACAGAGATTTTGAAAGAGACGTCTAATAAGCCATTTCTCCCATAGGCTCCGATGGGCTTCCACATAGTACTTGCAAACACGAATTGCTAAAGGCTAGATGTGAGAACCACATTCTGCTGCCTCCTGCATCAGAGTTAAACTGGCTTGGGAAATCTCAACCTCCAGTAAGTGTTTTTGGCAGAGATATTCAACATAATTTTCAAGCCTGTTTGAAAGCCGTTTGCCGTTTGATTTCGCGTCTAATTTCTGAAAACAAACTCCTCTCAGCTCTACCTGTCTTCTAACTAAAGCAACAGGGGTTCAGTGAGTTATGATGGATTCTAAGCTCAAAAGCTTCTCTGACTCTTTTTGACAGAGATGTTGAAAGACCCGACTCACAGGTTTTTCCCCCGTAGGCTCCAATGGGCTTCCACATAGAACTTGCATACCTGAATTCCTACAGGCTAGATGTGAGAACCTCATTCTGCTGTGTCCTGCATCAGAGTTAAACTGCCTTGTGAAATCTCAACTTCCAGTGAGTGTTTTTGGCAGAGATATTCAACACACTTTTCAAGCCTGTTTGAATGCCATTTCCCTTGTGATTTCGCGTCTAATTTCTGAAAACAAACTCCTCTCAGTTTCTGAAAACAAACTCCGCTCAGCTCTACCTGTCTTCTAACTAACCCAACATCGGTTCAGTGAGTTATGATGGATTCTAAGATCGGAAGATTCTCTGACCCATTTTGACAGAGATTGTGAAAGAGATGTCTAACAAGCCCTTTCCCCCATAGGCTCCAAAGGGCTTCCACGTAGAACT
>NW_007826295.1:0-807 GCF_000696425.1 Galeopterus variegatus
CTTCCACATTATGGCATTGACTGCCAATCTAGACACTTTCAGCACTCTCTCCCTTCACACCGTCTACTCAACATTTTGTGGTTGAGCATGAGGTTAAAAGGGGAAGGCCTTGCACCTTCTCCCATTTCCTCCCCCTTTGGAGGCCTCTCTAGTCTGGCAAAGGATGGATGAGAGAGATGCTCTAAGTTAAGCTTAGTGTCTTCCTCCCTTTGCTCATGTCTAGCTATTAGCTCATTGCAAACTATTTTCTATCTTTTACATTTATTTCTTAGCAACTGAAAAGAGAGCATAGATGCCTTTTCTATACTCCTTAACCTTTCTGTTTCCACTGCTGATTCAATGTTTTAGCTAAGAGTTGCGGGGGGAATGTTGCTGCCTTGTTAAGCTCCTTCTCTGCTTTATCCTCCTCTGAATCCTTTTTGGGGGGATCAGTTTGGCTTTACTGAGCCTAAGACCTCACTCTATCGAGCATCTGGGTATGGCTGAGGCTTCACCAGAACCCAGTTTCTTCTCTCCTCCCATTCTTTCTTCATCTCTTTTTCTTACCTTTTCTTTTTTTTAAGATAATTTATTATACATGTATGTGGGTTACAAAGCTGGCTTTCAATAGTTGTGTACAATGTGCGATGGTCAAATTAGGATAGTTAGCTCATTCATCATTAAAATATGCAATCATCCCTTGTGTCCATTAACCAATTTCTTGTTAATCCCCCCCTTCCTCCCTTCCTCTTTTCCATCTCTAGTAACTACATTTCTTTTCTCTCCTTATAAAAGTTCAATGTATTATTGTGATTGTTGTTTCTTTCT
>NW_007826296.1:0-807 GCF_000696425.1 Galeopterus variegatus
CTGTCCTGGCTGGAGCAAAATGAGGGGAAAGTGGTAGGTTATGAGATCCAAGAGTTATTAGTGCAGTGCAGGGAGGAGATTATGAAGGGCCTTGTATGTCCCAGTTGGGACTTTGGATTTTATGCTGAATGGAATGGGAAGTCATTGACATGTTTTCAGCAGAGGACTGACATGAGTTTTAGAAGGATCAGTCTGGCTGCCGTGTGGAAACGGATTGGAGGGGGAAGGTGGGAATGGAAAGGGAAGAGGCAGAGAAATGAAATAGGAGATTGGGAGACTATTACAATAGTCATGATTGTATTTTAAAGTAGGGCCTTCTATCCATGCCAGCACGCAAGGGTATAAGAGGGAAAAAATAGAAGTCAAAGGTGATACCAAGGCTTTTGGCCTGAGCACTGGCAGAATAGATTTCCATTTGTTGAGAAAAGGAATACTAGAGAAGGAGCAGATTTGGAGAAACAAGCAAGAATATAGTTTGAGCATATTAGATTTGGGGTGCTGGTTATATGGACATTTTCTTCTTATGAAATGTGCTGTTGATAGGTAAAAACATCACATCAAAATCATTAATATTTTCTCAGTCTTCTTAAAACAAGAAGGCACCAAGGAGGCAATGAAGAAGATATTTTTTATCTGTTCATATCATGTCTTATACTTGATACTTCAACTTTGATTGAATTATAATGGTCTGGCTTCTTGTAAAGTGTTTAGTCATAGTGGTTCATTAACCCAGAAAGAGAAATCCTGAGAGAATATTAAGAGTCAAGAGACGTAGTGAGCTGTGTACAAGTAAGCAGGCAGGTACTA
>NW_007826297.1:0-807 GCF_000696425.1 Galeopterus variegatus
GAGTTTGCATTGCTCCCCAGGAAATTATCACTTTCTCAGCCCCAAGATTTTGTAAAGGGACTGAAAAAGAATCACCAGGTTTTATCCGAAAGCTCCTGCAAGCCTCTCAGGAAGCCCTGAGAGGGGAACACTGAACAGGGCTAGGACTCTAACTAGAAGGACTCTCTTAGGCAACAGAATTACACATAGTACCTCTTGAGGGGAAAGGCATTAGGATGGACAAGAATGTGTGAGGAGGGTGTGCACCCAAGACTGAGAACCACCGCGTATGAGGTGGATCCAAAGCTGACAGCAAGGAATAATACATTTTTGCTTCCAAAATTACTGGTTGTTGCATTGATCTGAAGTGAGAAGCAGTCCTTTGATACCATCTCAATGAGGTAGCTGACATCTTTGCAAATATATATGAAAAGCAGAAGCAAACAGAGCATGATGGAGTTTGGATGTGTTGTCCCCACCAAAACTCATGTAGAAATTTAATCCTGAATGTGACAGTGTTGGAAACTGATTGAGTCATGGGGGCGGATCCCACATGAATGGATTAATGCTGTCCCTGGGGGAGGGGGGATTAATGAGTGAGTCTCATTCTGTTAGCTCCTGCAAGAGGTGGTTGTTGAAAAGGACCCTGGCACCTTCTATCTCTCTCTGCTTCCACCATATTGCAAGGTGAGACCCCTGGGTCACTATGCCACCACCAGATGGACTTTGGACTTCCCAACCTCAGAAACTGTAGGCAATAAATTTCATAAAGACCCTGGCACCTCCTCTCTCTCTCTCTTGCTTCCTCTCGCCATGTGATCTGCTTGT
>NW_007826298.1:0-807 GCF_000696425.1 Galeopterus variegatus
TATCCATGACTTCACTTACTTGACATTTTTTGTGGTGATACATTTGAAATTCACCTCCTTAATTATTTTGAAATGTACAGTACATTATTATTGACTATTGTCATCCTGCTATTCTTTTAAATTCCATATTATTCCCCTGCATGAATAAACTACAAGTTATTCAGCCATTTTCTTATTGGTGAGGATTCATTCAGGTTTGTTTGTTTGCTGGTCTTTTGCCTCTCAATGGCAAAATGTGAACTAGCCATTTTTTTAAATGTAACATTTTTACTTGAAAGAAATGACAAAATGACAGACAAATTATAGTTATTCAGACTTAAATATTTGGCAGACATTGTTTTTTGAAACTGAAGGAAGACAGTCTGTCTCTTCAAGGAAAACACTTGTATTTGTTACAAGTAATAAAATACTGAAGGCAATATCTACTTATGCTTTCTTTGAATTCTGTTCTTTCAAGCTCAGAGTCTCAGGGTGTGAGTCTTTCTTCAACTCTTTAGCCTCTCCACAGCCCAAGTGGTCAGTGAGTCTCTGAGATGTTTTCCAGGACAGCTGGTAGGAACTTCAAACTGAAGATGGTGCTCCATGAAGACAGGGTACCTCTTGAGTCAAGGCTGACTTGAATCTAGGCCAGGAACAACCCATTTTTGTGTATTTCTTGAACCACCCATTCACCAGATTAACCTCCTATCTTCTTCCTAAACTGGTGTAGGATGTCAGATTATTTTGACATTTGTTGACACACACCCGGGACCAAGGTTGTCTTCATACAAATGTTTTTGTTTGTTGGAGAGAGAAGAGGGAGACAGT
>NW_007826299.1:0-807 GCF_000696425.1 Galeopterus variegatus
ACCCAATGATTACAGGGTGGGAACCTTCAGCTCCACCTACCCACCTCCCTTCCTTCAGTGACAGGAGAAGGGCCGAAGGTTGTTTATCACCAAAGGCCAGTGATACAATCAATCATGCCTGTGTAACGAAGCGTTCATAAAACTCAAAAGCTCTGATGAGTTTCCATGTTGCTGAACACTTGCAAGTGCTAAGGGGGCGGCCCACCAAAGAGAGTATAGAAGCTCAGCACCCTGTCCCCTACACATTGGCCTATGCATCTCTTCCATCTGGCTGTTCATCTGTATCTTTTGTAATATCCTTTATAATGAATTAGTAAATGTAAGTAAAGTACTTTCCTGAGTTCTGTGAGCCTCACTAGCAAATGATTGAACCTAATTATGGGATCATGGGAACCTCCTATTTATAGTCTATTGGTCAGAAGCTATGGAAGCCTAGAGTTGCAATTGGCATTTGAGGTAGGGGGGCAATCTTGTAGGACTGAGACCTTCACTGGTGGAATATGACTCTAACTCCAGGTAGATATAGTCAGAATTGAACTGAATCATAAGCATGTGCCTAAGAATTGGTGTATGGTGGGGGAAAATACACATCTGGCTATAGAAGTGTGCTGTGCTGAGTGCAAGTACAGAAAATAAGTTTGTTTTCCCCTTTATAGATTCATGGGACTGTTAACAGGGATTACATAAATTATTGTTTTTATTTATTTATTTATTTAATTTATTTTTTTTCCTAATTTTGTTTTGTCGATATACAATGAAGTTGATTATTGTGGCCCATTACGGAAACCTCCCTCCCTCCTCCTCTCC
>NW_007826300.1:0-807 GCF_000696425.1 Galeopterus variegatus
TATTCTAGCTATTCTCACCAGGAGAGTTTAGCCAAAATAAAGTATTCTGCCATTGCTGGATGTGTCAATATAATTACTAAGTGGACAAAGTAGGATGTAAAACTTGGCCAGAGAGAAACTTGAATCTTCCCAGTAGGATGTCATGAAAAAGAATCAATGATAGGAAGAATGTGGCCTTTAAAGACATGGAAGCAAACTTAGACTTAGCAAAAACAGAGTTGGATGAATGTAGTCCACCATCCAGCAAGTGACCACGGAGCTTTTTCTTCCTTGTATTTTTCCTCCTCTAAAAACTGAGTGATGCTTTTAGCCCCTGCTTAACTTTGCACGGTCAGGGGGAGAAAGAGGACCTCAGTGAGTTAAAACAGTTTTTCCAACTGCACAATGCAAATAATAAAAACGGATACTTCCCAACATGGGAAGCTGTGAGATAGCATACACATGCCAGGCACTGTGAAAGCACTTCACATTTTATCCTCAGCACAGCCCTTGAAGTAGACACATTATTATCTCCATTTTACAGTGGAAGAAATTGAGAACGTAACTTGCCCAAAGTCACACAACTAATAAGTGGCAGAAACTAGGACACAAACTCAACAGTCAGCTATGGGCTTGATAGAGCTGCACAAGCTAAAAAGCACTCTTTAAGGATGCCCACTAGACAGCTGGGTAGCTTGGAGTAAAGAAGCAGAGATGAGCACAACTAGCTTCGTGTAAAGGTGAAACATTAAATGTTTTGGTCTCCGCCAGCTGGTCCCCTTCCCTGTGCACCAGCATCTGGCCATAGCTTCCACTTGCTGCAGGCTC
>NW_007826301.1:0-807 GCF_000696425.1 Galeopterus variegatus
ACAAATCATAATTACATTTGTGTCCCTTACCCAATTACTCCTTGACCTCTTCCCTCTCTCCCTTTCCCACCTAGTAACTATAGGTCTGTTCTTTATTTCTGGAAGTTCAATGTATTATCACAGTCTCTTTCTTTGTTTGTTTCTTAGCTCCTACTTATGAGTGAGGACATGCAGTCTCTCTTTCTGTGCCTGGCTTATTTCACTTAATATAATTTTCTCCAAGCTAATCTATGATGTTGCAAATGGCAGAATTTCATTCTTTTTATGGCTGAGTAGTATTCCATTGTATATATATACTGAATTTTCCTTATCCAGTTATCTGTTGCTGGACATTTACGTTGTTCCATATTTTGGCTCCTGTAAACAGATCTGCAATGAAAATGGGAGTGCAGGTATCCCTTTGACATGATGATTTCAATTCCTTTGGGTATATACACAGAAGTGGGATTGATGAATCTTATGGCAGTTCAATCTGTAGTTTGAGAAACCTCCATACTGTTTTCCATAAGGGCTGTACTAATTTATAGTCTCACCACAGTGTACGAGATTTCTCTTTTCTCCACATCTTTGCCAGCATTTGGTACTCTCAGTCTTTTTGATAATAGCCAGTCTAGCTGGAGTGAAATGATACCTCAGTGTGGTTCTGATTTGCATCTCTCTTATGATTAGAAATGTTGAGCATTTTTTCATGTATCTCTTGGCCATTTGTATGTATTCCTTTGAAAAATGTCTATTTAGTTCCTTTGCCCATTTTTAAAGTGGATTATTTGTTTTTATACTGTGAAGTTGAGTTCCTTGTATATTCTG
>NW_007826302.1:0-807 GCF_000696425.1 Galeopterus variegatus
CTTTGTGCTTCCTGGTGGGCTGTGATGATCATGTCCATTTGATAGATGGAGAAACTGTCTGTAAGAGGCAAGGTCAACTGCCCAAGGTCATGTAGAGTCAAGACTTGAACCCAGGCCTGACTGACTTCAAATCCCATTCACTTGCACTAGACCAGTGATATTTAAACATCATTCTGTGGGGTCCCAGGGTGATTGGGGCAGACCAGAGGAAGGGCTAAGGAGAAGCCGAGGCTGAGGAGGCAGGCTCTGTCCTCTTCTCTCCACTTCACTCTGGGCTGCTCTTAAAGTAGGGTTCTGTGTGAGGCTGGTTTGAAAGAAGATTTGTGTTGCTAACAAAATGTTACTGGAACTGCCCCAAACTATTCCTTCTTCCCTGAGAATGGGGTTTAGGCTTTTCTTTTCCTAGGACCCCCTTTTCTCTATAGGGGTAAGAAGAGGCCTGCTCTCTGTTGAAGGGTGTACTCCAACCCAGGAGGTTAGCACAGGTACTGGGCAGGGAGGCAGAAGACCTGGGTTCCAGTTTCAGCTTTGGTGTGACTTGGTCAAGTTATTTACCTCAGTTTAGCTATCTTTAAAAATGAGGGGGTTGGCCCAGATAATTCCTAAAATCAGTTCAGCTCATATAGCCTGTGAGTCTAGAGTATCACGCTTAACTCATGAGATCTTAAATAGGGGTGAGGTATCTAAACTTGTTCGAAAATATGAAAATTTTTTTTGTACAAACATGAATTTTTCTGGGAAAAGTGTCTATAGTTTTCATCAAAATCTTAAAGGGTTCTGTAATATAGAATCTCTGGCTTCTAAGGA
>NW_007826303.1:0-807 GCF_000696425.1 Galeopterus variegatus
TCATTGGTCAAAGAACTGCCCATCACCCAGAAAGCCCACCAAGCCGTGTCCTAAGTGCCAAAAAAATGGGACATTGGGGCTCGGACTGCCCAATCACCCGAAGGGGAGACTGGCCTAACGGGCCCCAGCCATCCCGGGCACCTCAAACACCTCTGGTGGGACTGGCTGAAGAGGAAGAAGACTGATGGGGCCCTGGGTCCTTCCCGACCATGACCATCACAAAAAGTGAGCCCAGCGTAACTATTGTTGTGGATGGCCGACCTGTCTCCTTCCTCCTGGACACAGGAGCCACTTTCTCGGTCTTAAAGGAGTTTCAGGGCCCAACCACACTTAACATTTCTCCTATAGTCGGAGTAGAGAAAAAAAAACATATACCCCCGCAGAACGCCTCCACTAACTTGCCATATTAAAAGCGTTCCTTCTCCTTTTTCCCACTCATTTCTGGTCATGCCTCAATGTCCCATTCCCTTATTGGGTCGAGACATTCTCGCTCGGCTACATGTCTCCATTTCCATATTTCCCCCATCTCCTACAACCCCTATCATCTTCACCAGATAAGCCATTCCAAAAACTCCGCCAGGCTCTAGTCGTGGCCCCTGCTTTACACCTGCCTGACCTCACTAAACCCTTCTCCCTTTACGTACATGAAAGGGATAGACAAGCCCTGGGTGTGTTAGGACAAACATATGGCCCTTCCTTCACCCCAGTAACATACTTGTCCAAACAACTAAAGCCTACTGTCCGGAGCTGGGCTCCCTGCCTTCGTGCCCTGGCTGCTGGACATCTACTACAAAAAGAGGCTTATAA
>NW_007826304.1:0-807 GCF_000696425.1 Galeopterus variegatus
TTATTTTTCAACTACACTTAGTGATTTATGAACCCTACCCATTTCATTTTTCTCTGGTGAAAATTTATAAGATTATTTCCATTTAGGCTGAATAAGAATTATGTTTTACAGTTCACAGGAATTTCATTTTCAGCCTCCAGTAGTCCTTACAACAGTTCTGTCACATATTCAGAATGGTATTATTGTTCCTATTTTGCTGTTGAGTAAAATTAAGGCAAAATGTTTTGAGTGACCTGCTATAGGCATAAAGCTGGGTAATTGGTGGAATCAAAGACTAGCTCTCAAGGTTTCCTTTAGTGTTGTTGCTACAGTGTTTGACATTCCCAAATTCTCTGCTATAGCTACCCTTAGCAATGTAAATTTCTTACAGTGCTCCTATGCCAAAAGCAATCTTAACTGGTTTTATTCTAACTGCTTAGTAAGTATTTACAGCCTAACAGCTACTGGTTGAGTATCCTTTATCCTAAATGCTTGAGACCGCAGTGTTTGGGTTTCGGATTTGTTCAGATTTTGGAATATTTGCATATACATGAGATACTGGGGGAGGGGAGGAATGAAAGGCTAAACATGAAATTTATTTGTTTCATATATACCTATACACATAATCTGAAGGCAATTTTATATAGTATTTTTAATAACTTTATGAAACAAAGTTTGTGTATGCTGAACCATCAGAAAGCAAAGATGCCACTATCTCAGCCACCCATGTGGACACTGGTTGTCATGACCATCGTTCCTGACTTTGAATTTATATGCTAGCGATAAGCATCATTTTCTTACACTTACACATAAGTATTTAACAGTAAA
>NW_007826305.1:0-807 GCF_000696425.1 Galeopterus variegatus
ATCTCCATAGAAACCATCAGAACTGAAAAGCAAAAGAAGAGACTAAAAAAGAACAGAATATCAAAGAACTTTGGGTTAATGATAAAAGGCATAACATACATGTAATAAAAATCCAAGAAGGAGAATAAAGAGAGAAAGAAACAGGAAAAATATTTAAAATAATAATAGAATTTCCCCAAATTAGTGTCAGAAACCAAACCCCAGATCCAGGAATTCAGAGACCACCTAGCAGGATAAATGCTAAAAAACAACACCTATGCATATTATTTTCAAACTACAGAAAATCAAAACTGAAGAAAAAGTTCTGAAAGAAGCCAGATAGAAAAACAACCCTATCTTGTAAAGGACCGAAGATAAGTATTATATTTAACTTCTCCTCAGAAACCATGCAAGAAAGAAAAAAGTGGAGTGAAATATTTAAAGGGTTGAAAGAAAAAAATCACCAACCTGGAATTTGGTACCCTGCAAAATTATCTGTGAAAAGTGAAGGAGAAATAAAGACTTTTTCAGACAAACAAAACTTGTGGGAATTTGCTGCCCAGTAGAGCTGCCTTGCACTAGAAGTTGAAAGAAGTTCATTAGAGAGAAGAAAAATAACATAGGTCAGAATGTTGGATCTACATAAAGAAAGAAAAGGCATCGAAGAAGAAATAAATAAAAGTAAATTAAAACTTTTCTTTTTCTTTTTCTTAATTAACCTAACACATAACAGTCTATTCAATATAAAAATGGCAATAATGTATTTGATTATGTATGCTTTAGATAGATAGATAGATAGATAGATAGATAGATAGATAGATAGATAGA
>NW_007826306.1:0-807 GCF_000696425.1 Galeopterus variegatus
TATATATATATATATATATATATATATATATATATATATATGTATGTATGTATATATATATGTATGTATATATGTATATATAAAACTGGTCATCTTTTTCCATTTTGTTCCATTCCATACATATAAGTATATATTCCATATATATGTATTCCAAATAGTATATATGTATCTATATAGATATATATTCCAATATTCTTATACACACACATACACACACACAAACAGCCTTTTTAAGTTTCCTCTGCAATATTTCAATATTCTTATACATACACATACACACACACAAACAGCCTTTTTAAGTTTCCTCTGCAATTAAATATCACTTCTGTGAGTGAGAGTGTTGCTAGTACACTATGAAGAACTTTGCAACCCCGTACACACACATAGCCTCCAGTGCATGTGTAACAAATATCAAGAGGATCGTGGCCTTCCCATATCTGAAGGTTAATTCTAGGTGTAAACTTGATTAGATTAAGGAATGCCAAGAAATCTGGCAAAGCTATCTTTTTAGATGTGTCCATGAGGGTGTTTCCAACAGAGATTAGTATGGGATCCTGAGTGGACTGGGTGGGAAAGACTCACCTTCAATGTGGGTGGGAATCATCCAATCTGCTCGGGCCTGGAGAAAACAAAAGATGGAGAAAAAAGGTGAAGTTCTCTCTCTGTCCACTGGAGCTGCGACACACTCTTTTCTCCTGTCTGTGGACATCAGAGCTGGAGACTCCTCAGCTTTGGGGTTCCAGGATTTACACCAAGGACACCATCGGCTTCCCTGGTTTTGAGGCCTTTGGACTTGGACTGAGCCAC
>NW_007826307.1:0-807 GCF_000696425.1 Galeopterus variegatus
AACTCAATTTTTATTTTTTAGAATTCCATGTTACTTCAAATAAATAAAAAAATCTAAGAACTTCTATTCTTTTTTTTGTTTGTTTGTTTGACTGGTAAGGGGATTGCAACCACCGGCATGGTGTTGTCTGCACCACGCTCAGCCAATGAGTGCACTGGCCATCCCTATATAGGATCCGAATCCACGGCTTCGGCGCTACCAGTGCCACACTCTCCCGAGTGAGTCATGGGGCCTGCCCTAAGAACCTCTATTCCGACACAGAAATTTCCTGGGGTTTTCTTACGTATACACGCAAAAGCACTCTATAGATACACATTAATATGTGTCTAAAGTTCTTTCACTTATAGAAATTCACAGAATCTAGGGACAGGAAATTGGTTGAGAGCCAATCTTCCCTCTAGCAGGGAAGATTACAAAAGGCAAATAGAGGAAAGGCACAAAGTCACTCATTCATTCTTTGCAAGAGGGGCCCTTTACCAACGATTTTATTATTGTGTCTAGAGGGCAGGGGTCTGCGAAGAGCAATAAAAACAATGGTTTGCCCTGGAGTCTCTTCTTGGAATGAATTGAGAGGCTGGACAAACTCAATTTTTCCACAATCGAGGGGTATCTCTTAACAAGGATACATAGATGTGTGTTAGATCAGGTGGGGCCTAGCCTGTGGAGAGGCTCACGAAGATCTCAAAATGAAGATGAACCCTCCAGAGATGGATTTGTCTTCCGGAAAGTTTTTGTTTCAATGAATTTTAGTACAGAAGCTAAGCTAGATTTGCACACCCAGGTTTTTTTTTTTTTTTTGTCTAATTT
>NW_007826308.1:0-807 GCF_000696425.1 Galeopterus variegatus
GTACAGTCATTATGGAAAATAGTATTAAGGTTTCTCAAACAACTACAGGTAAACTTCCATACGATCCAGCAATCCAACTACTGGTAGATGCAAAGGAATGGAAATCATTATGTTAAAGGGATACCAGCACTCCTATGTTTATCACAGCTCTATTTACAATAGCCAAGAGTTGGACCCAACTTAAATATCCATCGATGGCGACTGCATAAGGAAAATGTGGTATATATAGACAATGGAATACACTCAACCATAAAAAAAATTGAAATTCTGCCATTTGCAGCAACATGGATGAGCTTGGAGGAAATTAAGTGAAATAAACTGGGAGCTAAAAAAAAAAAAAAAACACATAAGCAAAGAATGAAAGAAAGAGAAGAGAGAGAGAAAGAGAGAGAGAGAAAGGAAGGAAGAAAGAAAGAAGAAAAAGAGAAGAAAAGAAAAGAAAGGAAAAGAAAAAAAATGAAATGAAACAAAATGAAGTAAAGGACCAAAGAAACAAAAAAAGAAACAACAGCCACAGTAATACATTGAACTTTTAGTAGAGAACAGAACTATGATTACTAGAAGGGAGAAAGGGGGAGACAGAAGGAGTTTAGGGAAAAATTGGGAAATGGAGACAAAGAATAATTATGTTTTGTAACGATAAATATGCTAAATCCTGATTTGATCATCACATATTGTGCACAAATACTGATAGTAAACTCTGCAGCCCACAAATATGTGTAACTAAAACAAATAAATACATAAGAAAATATTAGGAAGGAGAGAAACAAATTGAAATAAAGGAGAAGTAGGGTCAAAATGTGTGAT
>NW_007826309.1:0-807 GCF_000696425.1 Galeopterus variegatus
TATCTTTTAGGTGCAAGTTATAATTGTTTGTATACATGTTTTTACATTCATTTAGAATAAATTTTAAAACATAATACAATAAGTGCAGTTTTAAAAAAGGAAAACAAAAGTTTTTTTGTTTGTTTTATCAGCAAACACATTCTGAGACCCACAGACCTTCCCGCTCAATAGTCTACAATGAAATTGGGTAGGGTAGTTTGATAGGGTAACGTGTATTCAATGTAAAGGTTGTGAATTTTAGTCGAAATAGCACAAATACCACTGATTTTGGATTTCAGTCTTGCTGTAACCAAGCTTGCTATTTATATTGCACTGATTTTGGATTCCAGTCTTGCTCTAATCAAGCTAGCTATTTATATTAAGCCATTTAATTTCTTAGAGCTTGTTTCCCCATCCATTAAATGAAGAGATTAGAATAGATTCTCACCCAAATATCCTCTAGGTAAAAACATCATTACTATAGAATCTGTCCAAAGCTAGTTAAAATAACATTTGTGTTGTGTCAAAAAATTAACCAGTACTTGGAAATAGACAAAGAGATTATTGGATATATACAGTGCAGTGCTAGTCTTGACTTTTTTGTTTTGGTGGAAAATTTCCAGCTGTGTAGTGGCAGAGGTTAATTCGTATTTTTTTTTTGTCTACTAGCGATGCAAATAATCTCTGTTCAGTGATACAGATAACCCAGAGATAGCAGTTTATGTCACTGTTAAATATGAACTAGTTTTCTATCTAACCAATCTTTCCCCAATATTTGTTAATCTAGAAAGCCAATGAATGCAACAAAGTTTAATAATGCCTGAGATA
>NW_007826310.1:0-807 GCF_000696425.1 Galeopterus variegatus
ATCCAAGGAACATGGAATCATGGCATATATGGAGAAATTCTATTTGATATTTCCTCCATAAGTACAAGAACTCTACATAAGTCTACAATAACAAAATGGAAATTGGAACAATTAAGATTATGAAGGAGGGGAATAAGCTTTAATTAGAAATTCTCTGATTTTCTATCACAGTGATCTCTAGAATATTCTATCTCTTTGACAAGGCTGCTAAATCCCAATAAATATTTTTAAAAGGGAGAAAATAGATACACCTTGATACAAGAATTTAGTTACATTCTAGAAATTTTTGAAGAGGTATATTATCTTCTATACTCCTGTAGAGCTAGAGCTGGGTTGTCCAGACTAGGTCACAAACCCTTCACATGCCAGGCTGGGTCACCAGACCCCTTACATGCAGGTCTATGAGCTAGGTAACCGGCAAACAGGTCCTTGGAAGCCACAGGCTGGAAAGCATGGCAGCTGGGTGCAGCGGCCAACCAAGGCAGTAATCTCCAGCCAAGGTGGCGGTGATGCACATGCACGCTAACTCCACCCCCCCACACACAATTTGTTTACTGAACCACCTCCAACTGGCCCTGAGGCAAAGGGAACCTGATTAAATTATTCTGTTTTCCCAACTTAGGGAGATTCTCAGGACCACAAATATTGACTCCCATGTTATATTGTTCCATTTTGGGGGCTTTATTTTGCCATTTTTCTGTTGTCAGTCATATTCTTATTTTCCAAGATCTCTTTTTTGTTCTTCATTCTTTTTATAGCATTCTCTTCTCTTTTGGGGGTGGAAAAGAAGTGTAATGCAATATCTTT
>NW_007826311.1:0-807 GCF_000696425.1 Galeopterus variegatus
CCATGAGTTTTTGCTGTAGCATTCACTCTGACTTCAGACAGTCAGTGATTCAGACTTCATCTGTGAGTTTCCACAAATGGCTGTCTGTGCAGGGCCACACTCACACTCCCTCCCTGACCTGAGCACTCTGTGTGACTTTTGTTCACTCTGGAAGCTGCATTCTTTCTGAAGAATCATCATTTGGGAGAGCACTGAGATAAGAGGCTTAAATACTTTGGGTGTCAAGAGTAGGAGCAACAGATGTGCCTTTGTGTGCACTTTACTCTCTCCAACACTTCCAATAAAAATGCCTGCTACTCAACATTTCTGCCCATTCCACCACCCCAGCACTACTTTTTTTACGAAAGACTACTTCTTAACATCTCAGAAATTTCACATACTCTTTTCAGTGATCTTTTCTATTCTCATCCATTGTGCCCGCCACATCCAACAGCATCCCATCAAACTTCTGCACTTGACTTCTGAGACGATATGGTGTCATACTGCGTTTTACTCCTGTCCTCTCCACAAGTTCTTGGATTACATCAGAGACAAAATTTTTCTTCTAGTCATTTCTGGGAATTCAAAATAGCCTAATAAAACGTTTCCATGAATTGGAGCTATGTCTTAGCATCGTCTATAACACTAGGAACATGAAGAGAATGTACCATCAACACTTGATTTGATATTCTGTGGGAGATCCTGCTCAGCACAGTACCGTTAGAAAAGGAAATAAGGGGCCAGCCCGGTGGCGCACTCGGTAGAGTGCGGCACTTGGGAGTGCGGCGGCGCTCCCACCAAGGGTTCAGATCCCATATAGAGACCGGT
>NW_007826312.1:0-807 GCF_000696425.1 Galeopterus variegatus
ATGTTTGATCTGAGGAATAAATGTGAAAATGTAGTTAAGTGCTTGGTATAATGTTTAATAAGGCATACGTTATTAATAAGCTGTTATTATTAGAAAATAATTATCACCGCCTCCTCAGATAGTAGAAACTCAAATTATGCAGATGCCTCTCTCATAACTCTTCACAGTCAATTTTTGTTTGGGTGTTCTTATCTTTGGGAACCTATAACAGTTTCCCTTAGTTATCTAATTACGAGGAGATAAAATATTGAGATATGTGTAAATACTCAATGAAGACTTCACAGGCCAAATAGAAATTAACAGGACCTGATCACTGTGTGTTTGTTTGTGTGTGTGTATCTTATATATTGAAGATATATATATCTCCTAATATAGCATGGCAAGTGTTCACAAAATATATGGGTTTTGGCCTTCCAAATCTGGTACTTGCTTTAATATAAACCTATTTAATTTTTGAATTTTCTCAAAAAACATAGAAATTGTTAAACCCCTCCAAATTACTTTTTAAAATAGCTTTATAAATAATAAATAATAAAAATATTTTTAAACATAAATAATAAAAATGATTTTTTAAAGCCTAAACTTTGCTTCTGTTTTTAAGTAAGATGGTCTTTTTTACTGAGATTTCTACCACATCTTATAAAGATAATAACAAAAAGCTAAACTTTAGTTGGAGAAAACTTCAGTGAAACATAGAAACATAACTAGTATTACATTATGATTGGTGTTCTTGAAGCATGCATTTGGATAAAAATATAAAGTCAATGTATAAAAAATCAGCTCAGACTAAATGAAAAAGGAAGACTA
>NW_007826313.1:0-807 GCF_000696425.1 Galeopterus variegatus
ATTGTTTCATTAAAATTTTTTTATTGCTATAAAATTCACATAGCATAAAATTCACCCTTTTAAAGGGTTTTTCTCTGTGATTTTTATTATATTCACAAAATTGTATAACCATCACACTATTTGGTCCTGTTCTAAAATGTACCCAGGATTTGGTTTAATGAGGTATATAGCAAGTCACACATACCCAAGAATGACAGGAAGTCATGACATGATGGAAGATGTTTTTATTCTCACAGCTCTCTAGAAACAAGAGGCATAGCATAGCACACAGGGACAAACTATGAAGCACCAGGATTGGTCAGGAGGCAGAGGGAGTGCGCAGAAACCTGGGCAAGAGCTTTTACTGTGATTATCTTTAGAAGAAATGGGTGAGGCAGGGTAAGAAGGCTAAGCAAGTTTAAGATTGGATAGTTTGAATAATTTCAGCAGGCTCTAGGGCGTAGAGGCTGCTCATAGTTGTCTAACACCTGGCCCTGGGGTAATTAGCATGGAAGAATAATGAGAGTTCAATAAAGGAGGTGGCTGGGGGAGTATGGATTTTGGATAGGTTGGTTTGCATGTGAAAGGCACACTTGCAGGTGGATCCTTTGCTGTCTCTAGGAATCAGGGAGGGGCAGTCTCTCCAAGATCAGCAAGTTCCAGATGTCAAAACATCAGAAAATACAGAAAATAAAAAGGCATGAATAATACAGATAATATGAGTACCAGGAAAAGACTGCTTTCCCAGCCTCCTTTGTAGTTTTCTCAGAACAACTTTCCAGCAGTGCTCTTTTTTTTTTTTCCTTTTTGTCTTTTTTTACTGACCGG
>NW_007826314.1:0-807 GCF_000696425.1 Galeopterus variegatus
TTTCATATGTCTGTTGGCCATTTGTATATCTTCCTTAGAGAAATGTCTATTGAGCTCTTTTCCCATTTTTTAACTGGGTTGCTTGGTTTTTTTCTTGTAAAGTTGTTTGAGTTCCTTTTATAGTCTGGATATTAATCCTTTGTCAGATGTATATTTTGCAAATATTTCCTCCCACTCTGTTGGTTGTCTTTTAGCTCTGTTAGTTGTTTCTTTTGCTGTGCAGAAGCTGTTTAGTTTGATATAATCCCATTTGTTTATATTTCCTTTGGTTGCCCATGCTTTTGGGGTCATATTCATGACGGCTGTGTCCAGTCCTACTTCCTGAAGTGTTTCTCCTGTTTTCTTTAAGAAGTTTTATTGCTTCAGGGTATATATTTAATTCTTTAACCCATTTTGAGTTAACCTTAGTGTATGGTGAAAGGTATGGGTCTAGTTTCATTCTCCTGCATATGGATATCCAGTTATCCCAGGATGATTTGCTGAACAGGCAGTCTCTTCCCCAGTGTATAGGCTTGGTGCCTTTGTCAAAGATCAGATAGCTGTAGGTGTGTGGGTTGATTTCTGGATTCTCTATTTTATTCCATTGATCCATGTGTCTGTATTTATGCCAGTACCATACTGTTTTGGTTATTATAGCTTTGCAGTATAGTTTAAAGTCAGGTAGTGTTATGCCTCCAGCTTTATTTTTTTTGCTCAGCATTGCTTTGGTTATGCGTGTTCTTTTTTTATTCCATATAAATGTCAGAATAGTTCTTTCCATTTCTGAGAAAATTGTCATTGGAATTTTGATGGGGATTGCATTGAATT
>NW_007826315.1:0-807 GCF_000696425.1 Galeopterus variegatus
ATGGTGTTTTCAAAACACTTTCTCAGTATATTTCATTTTGATAATTTGCATGTGAATTGTCGGTACTGTGCATTAGTCATGGTTAAATTTGAATCTCAGATAGTATCCCTCAATACAAAAGCAAACTAACAGACCATTTTCACTCCCAACACAAGCAGCATGGACTAAATTTTTAATATGTTAGCTTGAATTTTAAAAAGTAAAATAAAGGAGGAAAATCAGTAAGAAAAACAAGCATATGAAGTCTCATAATTTTAGAATGAAAAATATTTTAGAGATTCATCCAGTTCAGGTTACTGAAATTATGATATTTGAGAGCCAAATTCATGAATCCTGTGATATTTTCATATCACCTTACTATTTTGGCTTACTATTTCTATTTACATAAAGTAGAAATTTACTCTCTTTTTGTTTTGTTTTGTTTTTTATTTAGTCATATACAAAGCAATAATATCAGTGGACTTATAGGTTTGATAAGCTATTTATATTCTTATAACCAACTTTAAAATAAATACATAGTTAGTGAAACTTAACGTGCTTTTGTTTATGTTACCCCAAACCAACTTGCATATGATCAGTAATAATGTACCACACAGGAAAAACTGATCTAGTTTTATCTACTAATTTTATAGATGAGAAAGTTGGACTTAATAGTGGTTCTCAGAAGTCTATGCACGTCAGAGTCACATGGAGGGCTTGTGTTTAGCCCCTGTCTTAGTCTGTTCCTGCTGCTATAACAAAATACTAAGAGTGGGTAATGTAAAAGAACAGAAATGTGTTCCTTACAATTCTAGGGGTGTTAAGTCC
>NW_007826316.1:0-807 GCF_000696425.1 Galeopterus variegatus
AAATGAAGCAATGGATTTAAAAGAAAACTCTTTGGAAAAATATACAAGCACCATTAACTTATTTTTCATCTGTAGCTCATGTTTCCACACTTCTGTTTTCTGTTTCTCCGTCTTTGCTTTAAGCTGCTCTTCAAAAACTCCAGGTTCAGATCCCTAAATTCCTCCCCAGGAATTCTAAGACATTGGGGATGGTAGATGTCTCTACTGCTTACCATGGAGCATCTACCATTACCTTCCTCTTCTGCTTTGACTCATTGTAGCTGTGTCATCCATCACTGCTGATACCCAGGCCACAGTTATGCCAGTGACACTCACCAGAGCACTACTGTTGTGCTGTCCTTACAAAAGCTGCCAGTACCCAAGGACTGATGTGATGGTACTCTTCCATGAAAGATAATGATGTCTGATTTT
The DNA here is from genome assembly GCF_000696425.1 of Galeopterus variegatus. Classification (NCBI taxonomy): domain Eukaryota; kingdom Metazoa; phylum Chordata; class Mammalia; order Dermoptera; family Cynocephalidae; genus Galeopterus; species Galeopterus variegatus. Next base: position 412 of record NW_007826316.1, read on the forward strand.
GAGCATGAACCATTTGCCAGCAGTTCCAATAACACCAGCACCAATAATCCTGCTGAGCCTTCTCATGTATTGTTTTTGCCTCTAAAAATTCTTTCTGTCCCATCTTCCCCAAATCCACCTGGTTCTAGCTAATGCTTGCTCTTTCTTAAAGTCTCAACTTAAAATGCCTCTTCTGGACTGTTCTCTGCCTCAGTTTTCTTGGCCTCCTGCCTAGGTCCTGGGGGAAAAAATCTGCAATGAAACAGAGTAGAGTTAATAAGTAAGTAAGCAAGTAAATAAATAAATAAATAAGTGTAGTGTTCACACACTTGACAAATATTTATTAAGTGCTCACGATTAACGGGGCTCTCAAGTCCAGGTTGGATATTTTTCTTATGAACATTTCTGGCACAGTCA
>NW_007826317.1:0-807 GCF_000696425.1 Galeopterus variegatus
AGTATTTAAAAATATCCTTATCACTGACCATCTTCAGCTGCCTTTCAGCTTGCTCTTCTAGGGAGTCCAGGACAACCCTGGTCAGCAACACCCTAGCTTGTGTCCCCACAAGGACTGGGAATTGAGTGCTGGAGTTTCACGTCAGGAAGAGAGGGCACAAAGGGAGCAAAGTCTTTTTTAAAAGATTTAAGAATTAAAATGGGGTGACAACCATCCCCAACTCATAGAATTGGTATAAGGGTTAAAATAATTGAAATAAGAATTAAAACAATGTTCAACTCATAGAATTGATATAAGGGTTAAAATAATTGAAATAAGAATTAAAACAATGTTCAACTCATAGAATTGATATAAGGGTTAAAATAATTGATATAAGAATTAAAACAATATTCAACTCATTGAATTGATATAAGAATCTATGCATGAGTGCACTTAGAATAAAGACTGCCACATAGCAAGTGCTGCATACCTGTCTCTTAAATAGGATAATACCTTTAAAAAGGGTGGAGGGAAAGAGACTTGCCTTCACATGGATTATTGTGATGAGAAGTATAAAAGCTCTTTGAAATCTAGAAAAAGTGTTCTGCAAATAGAAGACATTCTTATTAACGTGAGTGCACCATCTAGACTCTAGAATCTCTTTCATCAGGGATGTCCTGGGTGATTCATACCCTTGGTCAACTGATTCTGAATCAGCCAATGTGCAGAGCCTCAGAGCAGCTCTTATCACATAGTAGATGCTCAGGAAACATTTGTTTCTTTATGTACCACTCCTTTCTGAACTTCAATTTTCTAATGGGTGTCCCC
>NW_007826318.1:0-807 GCF_000696425.1 Galeopterus variegatus
TTTTCTCATCCCCCTACCCTCCTCCCTTTCTCTGCCTCTGGTAAAAGGGACCTGCTAACCCGGCACCTGGGAATCCATTCATTTCAGCTGGTTTATCCCTACTTTCCTCTCCTCTCTGGATATAAAAAAGTCTCTTTTTGTTTTCTTTGAGTTGGCAATTGATTACTGTGCTTTAGTTATTAGTGACCAATAGCCTTCTGGCCCCACAGGGTAGACCAGCTAAAAAAGGTTGCAGGGACTCTTTTCAAGGTCTCAGATATTCCTTTAGCAGACTTGGTATGTAAGTATGTCAAGGTCTCAGATATTCCTTTAGCAGACTTGGTATGTAAGTATGTTACAGAGAATTGTTTTCCAATGCCAAATGGCAAATTGTCATCCACTTTTGTAATTCTAGCATTGAAAATTGTTAAAATTTTATATAAAATATTGGTTTAGTATTCATTCCTTTTCAACACATAGTTACTTCTTTAGGTACATGAAGTAGTTTCAACTATTCAGAGTATTTCCCTTTTCTTTTCTAATACACAAATATATGAATAAACACACACACACACACACACACACACACACACACACACACACACACACACACACACACGCATACTCACTCACTCATTTCTCTCTCCTAACATTTATTTTTCCTTTAGCCTAGTTTATTATATGTAATTGGGAGTCAGTACTTAAATATTTGGTTTACAACTTGTGTTATTTTCAATAAAATAGTTTTCTTGTTTATATGACTTCTTAAAAAAATAAAGAGAATGCACATTAGCATGTTTCATATTAACAATTCAGTGCTTTGTAAAG
>NW_007826319.1:0-807 GCF_000696425.1 Galeopterus variegatus
AACCAATGGATCAAAAAAAATTAAGATAAAAATCACAAAATTTTTTGAAACAAATGAGAATAAAAACACAAAATACCAAAACCTATAAGATACTGCAAAAGCAGTATTAAGTAGGAATTTTATAGCAATAAGTACTTATATCAGATGAGTAGGAAGATTTCAAATAAACAACCTAATATTGCATCAAGTAACTAGAAAAACAAGAGCAATCCAATTCCCAAATCAGTATACAAAAAGAAATAATAAAGATGAAAGTAGAACTAAATGAAATAGAAGTAAAAAAAAAAAAAATCAACCAAACAAAAAGTTGACTTTTAGAAAAGATGAACAAAACTGACAAAACATTACCTAGACTATGAAGAAAAGAGAGAAGGCCCAAATAATGAAAATCAGAAATGAAAAAAGAGACATTGCAATGATACCACAGAAATTCAAAGAATCATTAGAGACTGTTATGAACAACTAGACAACAACAAATTGGAAAACCTACAATAAATGGATAAATTTATAGACAAATAAAAACTAACACGACTGAACCAAGGAGAAATAAAAAACTTGAACAGACCAATAATGAGTAACAAGATTGAAAAAGTAATCAGAAGTCTTTCAACAAAGAAAAGTTCAGGACAAGATGACTTCATTGCTGAATTCTACCAAACTTTTAAAGAAGAACTAACAATTATTCTTAAACTACTTCAAAGAAAGATAAGAAGAGGAATTTCTTCCAAACTCATTCTATGAGGCCAGCATCATCCTGATACCAAAATCAGACAAGGACACACCAAAAAAGAAAACTACAAACCAATA
>NW_007826320.1:0-807 GCF_000696425.1 Galeopterus variegatus
ACTATGTGTCAAGCACTTTATTAAATGCCTTGTATGTTATCCCATTTGATCATTAATACAACCTTGTAAGCTGAATGCTAATGCCTTTGTTTTATGGTGGGGGAAACTAAAGTTGGGATAGGTTTGGTAATTTGCCTGAAGTCCTAGAGAAGTAACAGAGGCAGGATATGAGCACAATTTGACCACGTAAGTCCGTTGATCTTTCCATTACGTCTTGCATTTGGGAGTATCAGGCACCAGTCAAAATGGATTTTGAAAGATGGCTTGGAATTGGACCATAATATGCTTGGGGCAGGGTGGGGGGCAGTTACCAGCCAAATGGCAGGATTTTGATGGTGAGGGAATATGATTATTGTATGAGGACCCTCTGATTTTTGTCCCAGTGTTTGTGCTAGTCACAAGAAGAAATCAAGGGTGTTTTCTAAATTTGAACCATCAGAATAATCAGGAGGAGCTTTTTGGAATCAGAGTCATCCTGACCTAGAGAGAGAATTATGTTCTGAAGAGGGGATAGAGGGATTTTGTTTCTAGGACAATATGAACCTGAAGTAAATGACAAATTTTATGTCATGCGGAGTGTCAGGGGGAATATTACTGGGAGGTTCCTCTATATTTGCTGCCTTCATAACTGAATAATACACTTAAATCTCTACTTCCACACTCATTACGCAAGGTAGAGAAATTATCTTCCCATACTTTCCTGCACCTCTCTTCTCCATGAATTTCCCAGTTTTGGCTGTTTAAAATCTTATTTTTATGTTGTCAAGGTTAGTAATTGACATTCTGGCCTACAATTTAAATAAGAGA
>NW_007826321.1:0-807 GCF_000696425.1 Galeopterus variegatus
CATTAAAACTGTCCTTAGAATTGATCAATAATGCATTTGCAGCTTTGGGGCACCAGAAATGCTTTGAATATATTGAGAATGTTTAAAATTTTAACTTTGAGTTCATTGTTTAGAAAACTGAAATGTGAAAAAAAAAAATGTTGCTGTCCTTCCACATGTGCCATTTCATGTTGAGTGTCTGATGATGGCAGCTGGGAGAACTGCAGTGCTGGCGTAGAGCCAATGAGGGCAGGGTTCTGGACTTACCCTAAACTGTTTTCTTCTCTGATTCTAATTTGACACCTAGTTTAACTTTGCAGAAAATACACTAGTTGGTTAGAGTAGCTTCTAAAATAATAGTGGATGACGGGCTATTTAATACGAGAGTACTTCAAAATGTTCGTGGAAAAATAGAATTAAAAAATAATACAAATCCTCCCATGAACTTTTTGAGGAATCTTTGCATGTTTGATATGATAAATGAAGTGTGTATTAGGGTAACATCACAGTTTTATGCTTCCACTCTGTAACTGTTCTTAAAATGACATATAGAAATAATTGCAAAATGCGTGCAGTTATCTCTAGCGGTGATGTATCATTCTAAGCACCCTAAGAACCTTTATATAAAAGCAAAACAATGATAATGATAACAGTCAACACTTACTAAGCACTTAACACTACACTAAGCACACAATGTGTATTTCATAACTTCATGTTCATAACAGCCATTTCAAAGAGGCGCCAATATTAGTCCCAAGAGATTAAAAAACCTGGCTAAGGTGTCAGGCATTGGACCCGGATGGTCTGTCACCAAAACCCACCTCTTGA
>NW_007826322.1:0-807 GCF_000696425.1 Galeopterus variegatus
TAACCTTCTGTTGGGAAAAATAGGAAAATGGTCAGGGCCCCTCAGATGTTCAGAATCTTGCTGAGCATGTGCTGTAAAAATCCTCAGGTGTTCCTTGTTACTACTTAATGTAAATTGTGTATGGGCACCCAGGTGGCCAGAGTCGTGGGCTTAAGTATAAAAGACTAACAGCTCTGATCCACAGTGCTTCTCAGAACTCTCAGAGAAGCCACTAGGACAGTTGCTCCTAGATCTGAATAAAACCGAATCATTTTTCTATACCTACAGCTCCCAGACCCTTTTTTTTTTCTATTACCTAGCTCACAGACCTGCATGTAGAGGGTTTGTAACCCAATCTGTGCAACAGACTCAAGGGGTCTGTAAGCCATAGCTTTACAATTGGCATAGGCAGCAGGGTATTTGAGCAGGAACAGGAGCCGAAAGCCCCTTGGAGAGGGAGGAAATGTAGCTACTCCAGAATATGTTGTGCCCTCTGGCCACTTTCCTGTTGACCAGGATCTGGTTGCTGCTTACTATACTACAAGTCAGTATAGACCCAGGCACTCCATGAAGCAGTGTGGCCTCAGTGAGCCCCTTGGGAGGGGGAAGAAATATGGCTATCCTTGAGCATATGGTACTTGGTGGCCACTTTTCTGCTGACCGGAGCATGGCTACTGCTCATTATGATACAAGCTGATCGAGATTTAAAGAAGAAAGCAGAACTTTTGGAAGCATGGATAATCTGTCTGTAGGATGATGTGCTGCATCTGGGTGCCCCTACCTCTCAGACCTGGAAGAACGACAAACCCAGTGGTGACTTGGAGGAGA
>NW_007826323.1:0-807 GCF_000696425.1 Galeopterus variegatus
AGTTATAGGTATAATTTTGTAGCATTTCTCCTTATCCTCTTTTTACTTTCTACATAAACTTCCCCCCATATCTTTAAAGTGTCTGTGTAGCATCCCATTTCAGCCTCAGGACCTTTGTATGTGCTTTTTCTCCTGCCTGTGACGTTCTTCCATAAATCCACGTGGCCTACTCCCTCTTACTTCAGTGTACAAATGTCATCTCGGCAGGCAGTGCTTCCTTGACCACTGTTTCTAAAAGTGCACCTTCTCACTCTTCTCCTCATGCTCTGCTTTATTTTTCTTTCTAGCATTTATCACTAATTAATTTAAAGTAATTTATTTATTTATTTGTTTATTTTTTGTCCTCCTATTAGGATATAATCTCCATGAGGACAGAGACTTTATTCTGCTCATTGGTGTAGGCTCTCAGTAAGTTATTTCTCAAATGATGAGTGGACGGTGAAAGTTTTTAAATTAATGAAAGCCATTCACAATGTTACTACCCTAACAAATATCAGCTGTCCTCATGTTCTACACATTGTGTATTTAAAAATATAATTTAACATATTTAATTATAGCATAGAGACAATTACATGTGTGTATGTGCATGTACACGTGTACATATTTAACTAAATATTAAATCTTAAGCATTTTCCATTCTGTTCCATAGTCTTCAGAATTATCAATTTTAATGGCTTTATGAAAATATTAAATTGGTATATGTAATTAACTAACTATCCTTCTATGTTATTTAAATTATACTGTGCTCCTTTATTAACAAGCATCTAATCTTTGATAGGTACCTTAACTGCTTTGAACTAATTTCCT
>NW_007826324.1:0-807 GCF_000696425.1 Galeopterus variegatus
CAGATTGGATAAGGGGCATAAAGAATAAATTTCATTTGTAATAATGAATATGCTAATAAAAATTTAAAAAAATAGGAACAAAGAAATAGGCACAGATGGGAAAATGAAAAATGAAGAAAAAGAGGGTAGATTTAAACCATATTGAAATTACATTAAATATAAATGCTTAAACACTCTATGAGACAACACATCACAAGAGGAATGAGAAAGAGTTTTGAATTGAATGAAAATGAAATCATAGCATATACAAATTTAAGAGAACTATCTTAAACAGTAATTTGAGGATAATGCATAGTTTTAAATGATGAAATTAAGAAAAAATGTCCAAAAATTTATTGATTTTAGGAACTTTTGGAACTAACCCTCTTTCAAAAGATAAATATGCTTATGATACAGACTATAACATGGGGCTGCTTCAAGCATAATTAATAATACATTTAAACGCCATCCATGCATGCTGGCAAGGCAAGTGTGCACCCACTTGAACAAACACTAACGAGGGACTTTTTTTGTGTAACATGCTCTAATTAGTTGTTTGGAATTCTAAAAACTGATGTGGTCTTGGCTCTCAAGCAGTTTTCAAGTTTAGTTTAAAAGACCAGACTAGTAAAGAATAATATCAAAGATATGTTTTATGTGCAGAATTCATGGGATGTGCATGTGACAACAGAGTTGTAGAAGTTCAGAACAGGAGAGATCACTAGATCACTGTTTCCCAGAGGGTGAGGCATGGATACAGGATGATGTCAGTTGTTACAAACCAAAGAAGTAATTCCCTTGGTCAATTCTCTTCTGATTCCCTGACAA
>NW_007826325.1:0-807 GCF_000696425.1 Galeopterus variegatus
AGCAAAGAGAAGATGAAAAAGGGAATGTTTGGGCGTCTGAACAGATGGTGGAAGTCTTTTATGTAGTGTTGTTTTCCAGAAAGTCAGGGGGCCTGGTGCGTGTCGATGTTTTCTCTCATGTAGGGTGGTCTTGTCTGAAGAGATTTTCTCATGTAAGACTATGCTATTTACCCACAAGGAGACACTGGAAGGAGAGACCAGTTCCTGGGTGGAGGTCTGGCATGTCTTGTAGCTCCATAGGTGCTAGTGCCAGGATCCTAACATGGCCCAATCTCGAGTTATGGGTGGTAAAGACGACTTCTGCAGACCCAAGCCAGGGAAACTCTGGAGGACATGGGGGTGCTGGCACCATGATCTCCAGGTTGTTCTGATGGTACAACCTGACAATCTAGGTTGTCTCGTGTAGTGGAAAGGGAGAAAAATAAATATATGCTTTCTTTGGGTGGGGAAAGTTTTGTATTATGCTGGATTTTTTAGTTGCTAATGATTGAAACCTCTCAAACTGCCTTACTTCAAAAAAAAAGGTGGGGGAGGGGAAGTATTTATTTATTTATCAAATAAAAATCTCAAGAGAGTATAGCTTCAGACATGGGTGGATCCAGGAGCTCAATGACATCTGGTATCTCTCTCCTTTGGTCTCTTATTTTTGCTTTCCCCTAGTTGGCTCCACTTTCAGACATTCTTCCCATACAGTAGCAAGATAGCTACCATCACCACCAGGATTAGTTCCTAACTTCCCAATTACGCCCAACAGAAAAGCTTCTCTTTCCAGGAATTCCAGCAAAATCCTTAGATTAACTTTGATTT
>NW_007826326.1:0-807 GCF_000696425.1 Galeopterus variegatus
CTCTGGCTCAGTGTTCTCACCTGTGAAATGGGGCGACAGTTGTAATCCTCCTCCTCCTCCTGTTCCTCCTCATCATCTTCATCTCTGCTCCAGAATTGATGAAAGGATCTTAATGTTTATTAAATGGTAAAACTGTTCGATAAAGGAAAGGCTTTTGTGAATAAGCATATCACAATCTTTCTGCATCCCATTTTCTTCATAAAATAAAATCAATTTCACTATAATTAAACTATCCACTGTAAAAATATGGATAGGTCATGTTTATAAATTATCCGGTAGGGAAAGCTACCAGCTTAAGTTCCTTGATGTTAACATTGATTTATCATTCCTATCGAGTGCAAAGGATTAATAAGTTATTATCAATTAAATATTTATACTTTTTAAATATTTTATGATTAGGAAAGTTTGAAAAATGAAAATGTTAGCAAGACTGGTTCTGGGACTTGTCATTTTTGATGCTGCTGTGACTGCCCCAACTCTCGAGTACATCAACTACGACTCAGACCATCAACTATGACTCAGAAAACTTCGATGCTACCTTGGATGACCTGGATGATTTATACAGCTATGAAAACATACCCATTGATCAAGCTGAGGTAATTGATTCCTTCCACTCTTTAGACTTTTAAAAGCATCGAATAAGGGATGATTGGTGATTATTCTCTTCAAATATATTTTTCTTTATTTGTAAATGGAGATGTTTTATTTTGATAATTTCATACTAACTTTTTCTCTGAAACATATTCAATCTATTGGAGGTTAACACTGGGACAGTCTTTTGCTTTCTTACAGTTCATATTATTTCCT
>NW_007826327.1:0-807 GCF_000696425.1 Galeopterus variegatus
GTAGATCAGTGCTTTGCAAACTCTATAGTGCATTAGAACTTCCTTGGATCTTGCTAAAATGCAGATTTGGATACAATAGGTCTGAGCTGGGGCTTGGAATTCTGAATTTCTAACATTCCAGGTACCATCACACCAGGTGATGCTGATGCTGCTGCTCTGTGGACCACATTTTGAGTAATAAAGCTTCAGAATCTATGGGAGATTTCTGGCCAGGTGAGAAGCCTGAGCCCTGACGTTAGAAATAATATCTTACCTGCCCAGCTTGTGATGGCAATGGAGGTGGATCATCCACCACCTTTGGACAAAACTTTCTATTAAAAAATTTTTTTGATGCTTATTCTCAAGAGAAATTCAGGGAAATGGAACCACTGTAATCTACCCCACCATCATTGAAATTGGATACTTAATGTGGTGTAAAGAAATTCCCATCTGAAGGTTGTGGGATGAATTTAGAGGGAAGGTTGATGTTATAGCATATCATTCCAAGAGAATCGTGTCTATATTGGATATTGCTTTGCTCCATAGACTTAGGGTTGGAATAAAGGTAGAGGCGAAGATGGGGGATGTTGAGAACAGAAGAACAGGTCAGGATGACAGAGACAGAATACAGATTACAGAATACAGAATACAGATATTGAACACTTCATACATATTAACTCTTTGGTTGTCTAAACAGCCTTATGAAGGAGAAAAGATTCTTATTGTCATTTTACAGATGGGTAGTAAGGCTGAGAGAGCTTAGCAAACACCTAGTAAGTGAGATACAGCCAAGATTAATACCGAGGTATTCAACTCTAGAGCTCACCA
>NW_007826328.1:0-807 GCF_000696425.1 Galeopterus variegatus
TCCTCTTCGCAAATCTATGTAAATCTGTAATTACCTCAAAATTAAAAATATATATATTAAATATTTTTAAGTAGCCCAGAAAGAATCTAAGACCATGCCAGCTTTCTTGGTATTCCTAGTACACCATTAACTCACACTGAGCTGAAACTTTGTTGTGGTTGTTTTTTCATGAATATCCATATCCCAGGCTTTCTTATCTATCCTTGTATATTACACTTGAAATTTTTTTTAAAAAATACAAACCTTTGATTTATCTCTTTTTAAATTGACTTGTTGGATTTAAACTCAATGTTCTGTCCTGTCAAGATTTTCTTGACTCTTAATTCTGTTATCTAGAGAATTAATTATCCTACCTTTTACCTTTCTGCTATCTGAAAATATGAGCTGTATTTTCTATCTTCATCAAGGCCAAGGGAATCCATGTTGACAAGGACCCATTAATCAGCCCTGTTCATGTACATTCATTGAGTAAATTGTAAGGGCACTTTGATGTATAACATTATCTAACCCTCATTTTTCCACTTTGTTCACAAGGATGTCATGGCAAATTTTGCAAAACACATGGATGAAATTCTCATAAAATGTTTTTGTGCATTTCCTTAATCTACCAATGTAGAAACCCCATTTAGATTTTTTAAATAATGAGCTGAGAAGCCACAAAAGAAGAAAATAAATTTGACTTTTTAAATTTGTACACAATTGATGTGACAAAACAAAAAGTCATAAGCAAAGTTAAGAGGACAAATCACAAACTGGAAAAATATTTGCATCATATGATGAACAAAGGACAATTTAATTTATAAATAT
>NW_007826329.1:0-807 GCF_000696425.1 Galeopterus variegatus
TCAATTTTATAGACATTATTCTGCTCAATATACAATTATGGAGTGGTTAATTTTTTTTTTTAATTTTAGAATTTGTTAGTGACCAGGGAAGAAGCTTTGCTTCCTTCATTTTTTGGCTTAGGAAACATAGTTGAAGAATCAGAATCAGACAGACTGCAGAATAATGCTTCTAATGATATTTTTGTTTGTCTAAACATCTTAGAGAATGCTATCACAACTGGTGGGCTGTGGTAATACCCATGCTAATCAGCGCCTTAGCCCAGTGATCTTAATATGAATAGCATCTGAAACCTTGAGATATAATCCCATGTATCACAAAAACCCATCCTTCAGCTCACAGAGGATTGGTTGGAATGGACTCCTTTCTCCAACTGAGCCCATCAGATCCTCTCTCCCAAAAATTTAAAATTGGCATACATTGATGGAGTCATTTTACTGTGGGGATCTAAAAGGAATGTTCTGTAGACTTAGGGTCTTACATGCAGACATGTGTATCAGACAAATAATGCAAGACAGTGTACAGTGATACACCTGAAGTCAATACATAAAAAGAACCAGGCTCTAGCAAACCCAGAGCTGAATGTGCGCACGCACGCGCACACGCACACGCTCAGACACATGGTTCCTTCAGTTTTCAATTTCTTTAAAATGGGCTCTGTGAGCATTTCTTTTTGCTTAAATTAGTATAACTTTGGTTGATTTCTATTCCTTGCAAATAAATCATCACTGAATAAGATGGAAGTTAAAACCCTTCATTGGGTTTTCCTGAAAGGTGAATTGGAGGAACCACTTCATGTCTATGCCAGC
>NW_007826330.1:0-807 GCF_000696425.1 Galeopterus variegatus
ACTTCCCTAAAATATGTTAAAAACCATATATCCTTTTTCTCAATAATGAAGATTAGTGCCCTTTGCTTCATAAGATGAACTACAAGAAAAGTACACCTGATAATGCTTCCAGCCAGGGCTGGAATAGCTACAGATTGACGGAGTATCTCTTTTTCATTCAGTCTTAAGAAATCTCCCTTTGTCTTCTTTGGGAAAAGGAAGGTACCATTTTCACCCCAGACTCAAGGAGAAGAGGATAAGATCCCACCTCTTTTGAGGAAGGAAATCAATGAATTTATGGTCATTTCTATTTCATTACAGCATTCTATCTTTATTGATAAATTTAATCGTATACCATAATTGACTTTCTAACCTTCTATATAATCTTTGGAAAGGTTTGTAAAAGGACAGCCAGCAAAATATTAGTTTTGAACACATTTTTCTTTAACTGTATTCTCTCTCTTCTCATCAAAAATAGTGGCTTTCATAGCGGTTTAAACCTCACTAGGTCAGTGACCCATGCCATTTTTAAATTTAATTTAATTTAATTTTACTTTATTTTATTTTGTCATTATACAATGTGGTTGATTACTGTCGCCAATTATCCCTGACATTGTTATAGGAGGGAAATATGTAATTTTAAGATAGTTAATGTAACAAAGAGAAGTGTGATCACACTTCAAGGCTTCTACTAAACCAGGGGCCAACCCACCTAAGCCTCCTCAAAAAAAGATGTCCAAGTGTGCTGAGTGGACACTTAAGGAAACCATCTGGAACTTTCCCAAATGCAGGGGACTGCAGATGTTAACCTATGGACAACATAATGTG
>NW_007826331.1:0-807 GCF_000696425.1 Galeopterus variegatus
TTGCAGCTGTGTGCAAATAATACTTAAAGTGTGGTGTATATGATAGGCTTTAAAACTAAATCTTGTAGTGACATATGTGTACCCAGGATTATAAGACATGGTATAAGGTAAACCCCATCTTCTGTTCTTATCTTAGCACAAAACAACTTTATAGTCATATAATCCTAGCAAATTTCACAACCCAGTCAGGTACCAAGAAAGTGTGTTATGCTTTCTTCACTTAATTAACTGTGTGCCTTCAACGCTAAGTTCGAAAGGAAACATACCTTCTCCAATGTTTGCTGTGGTCTCACACTAGCCAAGAGAATGAATAATGGAACACAATGGGAAAATCACTGCACATAGACAACTGTCTAATCTGCTTGCTATAGTCAGCATTATTACGTGATTAACATAATACATTATTTCATTATTACAGAAGATTCTTATTCTAATGTGATGACTAGAAACTACCTCCTGATTCTCATTGTTGCCTAGTGTCATATACTAGGCCAGTAAGAATAAAGTAAGTGAGATCTTAATCAATGTCATTTCAGGAAAGACAGGAAGATGCCTGCATGAAATTACCTTCTACCAACCACTGGATAGTGCACAAAGTTATACAATTAGGGTTATATTGTTTATCTTAAGATTCTACCTGTTGTTTAAATAAAAATATTTTGGGGAGGGGTTAACACGTAAAACTATTATCTGTCATTTATGACTTAATGAAGGAGTTTTTAACCTGGAACCGATGAACCATAAACAGGATTTAGAAAAATAATAACCCTTCTTAAACTATATGCAAGTTTTTGTTTAAATGCGTTT
>NW_007826332.1:0-807 GCF_000696425.1 Galeopterus variegatus
TGCCAGGAGTGGAATAGTAAAGATCAGATGCCTCCAGTTTCATAATGAGGTTTTCCACTACGTACTACCATGACTACACAAAATCTGAGATTGCCAAGAAGGGAGGCTAATAAAAGGAGCCAAAAATGGCAAATGTCCACTAAACTTACCTAAACTATGATCCTTTGTGATCCAATTTATGCATGTTTATTCTAGGAAAAGTTCTAAAGCATTTTCTTAAAATCGCGATCAAGAAGTCAACATACCCAATAGATTCAATGGTGTAAAACCCAGCTGTGCAAGAGTGTTTTCCCAGTACCATGGACACAGAGATGTGCAAACCAGTGAGGTGACTGCAGAAGATCGTTCTCAGTCTCTTCTATACCACATGATAGATATTTTTCATTAACATTCAGCTAAAGGCAGCATAAGAGATTTGAATCACCTGTTGGGTGAAATTTTCCCTGTTTATAAATTCCTATCAGAAACTAAAATGCTACTTGATGTTTATCCACTTAAGAGCTGTGAAAGTCACTGTTATCTGTTTACCCAAAAGCAATTCACAGCCCACTTCTTTGCTGCTAGATTTTACCTCTTCATATAGAAACTGAAAATGCCAAAAATACTTATATTTCCTGCCTTCCCCTTCTTGTCTAGGGGATGCACAAATGACTCAATTGTTGCCAAACGTGGCTTCTTGGGAAGCTTTTCTTTTTAATAAAAAGAGGTGTCCAAGGGCTGAGCCCGTGGCGCACGCGGGAGAGTGCGGCGCTGGGAGAGTGTGGCGCTGGGAGAGTGTGGCGCTGGGAGGCAGCAGCGCTCCCACCG
>NW_007826333.1:0-807 GCF_000696425.1 Galeopterus variegatus
ACACTCAATCTTCTGTGCTCTGTGTGAGGGTTCAGGCAATGTAATCAGTCTAGACCTTGGATTCTACTCCCTGCCCTTGTCAGCCCAGACCTTGGATTTTATTCCTTTCTATTAACATCATTCTGAAGCGTTGGGCCAATCCTGAGAAAGTGGGCAGGGAGACAACACTTTATTTCTCCATGTCTGGAGTCAAGGTTGAAACATTACAGTAAGAGTTCCACAAAACCCTTTCCCTTCTCTTAGAGACAATGAGTTAGCAATGTATTTTTACTGTCCTCATTCCACCTATTTAGCTTCTCAATATTTTCTCTTATACCTAAATTTCACACCTAGATTATTCTTAGTAGTTAAGTTTTTATTTTATCTGCTCTTTTAAGAAAGAGTTTTGAATTTATATTCAATTTCATTAACAGATTTATAGTTACTTGTGTCTATCTCTATCAGTAATGTATTGCCAGAAACTTTATAAAACAGTTGTTTCTGTTCTTTAGCTCTTACTTGGATAGACATGCGATTATATGACTATATATTATATCAATATGTGCCCAAAGTAAGAACAAGAGAAACATTTTTTTTTTTTCTGAAGCATTTATTTTTCAAAATCACTTTGCAGGGATAATATTCAACCAGGCTCTATGTAAGAGTGTTTTTTTTTCTTTCTCAGCATATTTTGGATTCATTCTTTTCTCTCCATCCAAATGTTATTCTTTTGCTTTAGACTGAAGCAAGCTTTGATTTCTATGTTGGTCTTCAAACATATATCATCCCATCCCCTGTTCCCTACCCATTTCTATTGATCTTTGTGCT
>NW_007826334.1:0-807 GCF_000696425.1 Galeopterus variegatus
AGGAATGATTCATATTTATCAAAACTCAATTCTTACACAGCTGTAAGAGGCAGGGTTTAACCAACTCCTTAGTATTTTAAAAGCAGCCAAGTGAATAAGAATTCAGGTGATGTCCATTTCTTTTCTACCTTTAAAGGGGAGCTTAACTAATTGATTTTTTTCAGTTATTACATACTTCTTTTTCTAGAAGGTGCTCCCATCCCTTTAAGGTTCTTTTGACAATTTTGATAAATGTACATTCCTTTGAAAAAATACACTGATACCCTATCATGCTCAGATATTTGGCAAAATTGCCAATAGAATTGTCTCCTCAGAATAATTCTTCCAAATTATTTGTATTAACAGATCCTCAGCACTATTTAGAATAGATTATATTTTTATCATCATATGCATTTGGGTAAATGACTTGGACAAGTAAGTAAATAGCAAACAGTAAAAACTTCTCCTTTCTTTTAATGTTACAATATAGAGGTTGCTCCTGCAGTAAAGTAGTTAAAAATGCTGGTTGACATCAATGGAGAAACCAAGCAGGCTCTATAACAATATGCAGCTTGAGGACAGAAAATATGTCATATGTTGTTCTCTCTAAATTAATCCTTTATTACTTTAATACTATAAATACTGATTGATCAAAAATATGAAAATATCTGTATGTTCAGCCATACTTTACTGATTCTAACTGGGCTGACTACAGTAAGAACACAGTTCTGCTAAACCATGTGAACACCTTATGCGCCTTTGTGTCCCCATGAGGCTTTGAGCAAGATAGTCCACACAATTGCCCTCATTTCCACTCTTGTTCTCCTA
>NW_007826335.1:0-807 GCF_000696425.1 Galeopterus variegatus
TCACCAACCATCCAACGCACAACATGTAATCTTGCTTTATGTGCGTTTCTGTTTAAAGACCGCTTATTTAATATGTGCTGTTGATTCATTAACACTGAACTCATGGCCAACAGCACTGTAACTCATGCCTGACTGAAGTTTATATAGTGCTCCTAATTTCTCCACAAAACTTACTGCAACCTTCTTGCCTTAGGAACAATAGACAGCCCTTCTGCAATATACTTGGGGGACACTTTAAAAAGCAAAATCAACAAAACACACAGATATGAAAAACATGGGGTCCAACAGAACACAAATAGGACGCTTGTTTACATTTTGAGTGCTGAAACAAGAAGCAGAGCGAGCACCCCTTGTTCAACCTCAGCTGGTAACTTTTATGTCAGGAGACTCAAATCTTTCACTGCTCTGTTTGTGTCTGAGGATGACTGACAAAGCATTGCAAGGAATACTGACTTGGAGGTTACAAATAAATTTCAGCACGTAGGAGAACTTGCAAACATGAAACTGCAAATAATAACGATCCACTGTATCTCCTGAATCCACCTGTTTCTCTCCACTCTCTTCCAAGCACCATCATCTGCAACAGCTTAAAACTGGCGACTAGTCCACGCCTACCTACTCTTGCCCATTCTCCATGCTGCAGCCAAAGTGGCTTTTTAAAAAACAAATATACTCACATAGCCCTTGGTTTAAATCAAATTCATGGCTTTCCATCTTCCTGCGATAGGAGGAAACCTGCACATAGCTTTCAAGGCCCTGTCGATCTGGCTGTCCTTGCCTCTCCTGCCACACTGGCCTTCTTCACCC
>NW_007826336.1:0-807 GCF_000696425.1 Galeopterus variegatus
ACTGTTGGCCATTTGTATATCTTCTTTAGAGAAATGCCTGCTTAGCTCTTTTGCCCATTATAAAATATTATTAAGTACTCAATATCTCAGCGATGAATCAAAAAGGAAGTAGAAGACGGTCTTTACCTGAAAAAAATTCCACACACATCTTCCCAACTATGACTCAAACTATTCCATGTAGAGGAATTTTAATTAGCACTTTTCTTCTGAATGCTTGAAAAAATTATAGGAATGACACACATTTTTTAAACAACTTTGCTCACTATTGTGAAAACCTGGAAACAAGCAAATGTTGATGAACAGGGTAGTGGTTAAACATAGTGGAAAACCACATAACTCATAAGAAAGAACGAAACGAATCTACATTTATTAACATGATTTCACCCCAAGTTACATTGCTAAGCAAAAAAAAAAGCAAATTTCAAAAAATAGCACGTATATTCTCATTTTTTTATAAAAACAAATAAATACCAGTATCTACATTTACATCTTCCTGTTTTTTTTTTTTTTTTTTTTTTTTTTTTTTTTTTTTATAAAAACAAATAAATACCAGTATCTACATTTACATCTTCCTGTTTTTTATAAATACAAATAGATACCAATATCTATATTTACAATGTCTGTAGAAATAGTCACAATCATTGAAAGTGTCCATTCTGGCAGGTTAAGTGAGAAAATTACTTTCTACTTTGTGGACACTAGAATGTAATCAGTAGGGACTTTGTGTTATTTACTACTGAAACCTGGTACATAATAGGCACACAATAAATAGTGCTAAGTGAATGAATGAACAGATTTCTATAATAT
>NW_007826337.1:0-807 GCF_000696425.1 Galeopterus variegatus
AAATGAGATATTCCTAACTCTCATGACCTCATTTTGGCCAATAGTTTAAATTTTGTAATCTATGTAATCTTCTAGGCAACCCAAGTGAGCTGATTTGAATTTAAGCTTTTTTTTTCACTGAATAGGAGTCATCATCTTAAAGTTAATTTCTTTTTTTTTTTTTTTCCTTTTTGTCTTTTTTCGTGTCCGGCAATGGATCGCAACCCTCAGTGTCGCGCCCGTACCGGACCAGGACCGGCAACGGGATCGCAACCCTCGGTGTTGCTCCCACACCTCGCTCAGCCAGTGAGCGGGAACCGGTCTGTATGTGGGATCCGAACCCTCGGCGGGAGCGCCACTGCGCTCCCAAGCGGCGCACTGTAGCAGTGCGCCACTGGGCCAGCCCTTAAAGTTAATTTCAATACAGGTTTTAAATGACCCAGAATGATATTGAATTTTAAAACTGGAGACTCTGCAATAGACCCAGTGCCGCTGGATCTGCTCTCAAATACAGAGGCTGTTATGTGGATGGTGCTGAGATAAGGCCATTCTCACTTCTACTGTTGTCACTTGGAAAGGTTTCTAGAGTTCTTCAAAATGTCATGAGTCTCCCATTTCCTCATGGCCACACTGCCCATGGGTCAGAGTACCCCTCCAAAAACAGCATTCCCGCCTTTCCCAGCCACTTTCTTGCTCTTAGCTCATTCTCCAACACCTCCTACAGGCGTGTCAAGATATCCTGCTTGAGTGATCTATTCAGCATTGTATAGGACTCAAGGTCCTGGCTGGGAAGTCACCCTCATGAGGGCAAGACAGGGTTCTGCTTGT
>NW_007826338.1:0-807 GCF_000696425.1 Galeopterus variegatus
GTTCCAAAACCTGAGGTTGCCCCTCACCCACACCCGTCACTGAACAAACGCAGCTGATTCTGTATCTGCTCCTTTTAAAATGTATATGAAAACAGAAATATATGTGTTTAATTTCTTTCTTAAGGGTCCTGCTCTATCTCTACTTTTAAGTCTTTGGAGAACTGGCTAGTTATGCATTATAGATCCTAAGTCAATTGCATAATCCTGGGGTCAGGGGTTGCAGGCACCCCCCCTGCCGAGCAAGGCTGAGCAGGACCGTCGAGGGGCCGCAGCACAGAGGACTGGGAGCAGCAGGCCCGGGGCAGGGGGCCAGCCTGACCTAGAGCTGAGCACAGGGCCCAGCGCACGTGGGTGCTCAGGAGCCGTTCAGCCAGCGGAGGATCCAGGGGGTTTCTCTGACAACTTAAATCCCTGTGTTGATCAAACAGATGAGGTGTTGACAGAAGCCCTGTCTTAGGAGGGGCTGCTCAGGACTGCTGCCGAGCTTCTCTGTAAAGGGCCAGAGAGCACGCGGCCCAGGGCTCGTGGGCGCTGGGGCCCTGCCGTATCTGCTTGGCTCTGCGGTGATAGCGCAGAAGCGGCCCCAGGCGGCTGGTGGATGTGAGATGTGGCTGTGCTCCACAGAACTGTATTTACGGAGCAGACAGTGAACTGGGCTTGCCCGCAGGCTGCAGTTGCTGTCCCCTTCTCTAAGCTCATGGTTCTGACTGGACACCCTGCTTTTGATCTCCTTGTTCCTGACCTTGTTTTCTATGTGCTGAATCCCACAGACTCTGGCTTCTGTGTTGCAGACCCCAGCCTGTGTCT
>NW_007826339.1:0-807 GCF_000696425.1 Galeopterus variegatus
ACTCATGTTGTCCAACTACACTGAGAAAATCCTTGTTCTTTCACTGGTACAGCTGAGGTAGATCATATTTCTGTTTATACATTTCATTTGGCTCCCTGCCTCTATCCCCCACCCCACCCCCGCAGGATTTTGGTGGTCTGTTTTCCTCTGTTTTATCTTTTCTTGCAATACCACCCTCTTTATTACTTTGCTTGACTTTAGTTCTCCTGTTCTCTTTCTCATAAGAGCTTTGCTTCCCTCCCTGACTCCCATCCCCCATCTGTCCTCTCTTCTGGGCACTGTTTCTTGTTTGCTGGTCTACTAAAATCCCTTATCTTTTAATCGTAAATGAAAAAATGACATTTAATCTTTAGTGTCCAGTTAAATCGTAAATGAAAAAATGATATTTAATCTTTAGTGTCCAGTTAGGTATATTTGCTATTAATGACTGTATGAAATCTCATGTTTATAATCACAAGATCACAAAACAACTTTCATGGCCCCTGGGACACCCCAATTTACACAGAGTGACTGTCTAGCACAGCTCCTGAGAAAAGAGAAGGGAGCAGGACTTTCGCGCGATGACATGTGGCCAGCGGCCTTCTGTAAAGAGACCTGCTTTCCTTACTAAAGCCTCTTGCTGGCCCCAGCACCAAAGAGCTTTCTTGCCTTCCCATTTTGAGGTTTTACGTTTGTCAATTGTAAGAGTTCATGACCCCACTCCACTCTCTTCTGATTATTGGCAGTCCACTCATCTCTAGTGGTTGCTCTGACAACGGGTGAAAAACAATGGATTAACAGCTTTCCAGGAATATCTCTCAGACATAA
>NW_007826340.1:0-807 GCF_000696425.1 Galeopterus variegatus
ATTGGGTTTTCCAAGGTGGGAGTCATTGGTGACCTTGGCTAGAATGATCTCAGTGGGGGCAATGGGGTAGAAGCTTGGCTGGGAAGGACTGACTTAAGACTAGGAAGGAGGATGCAGAGATTTTGAGTAAAGGCATTCAAGAAGTTTTCAAGAAATACAATTTATGTTCACAGGAGGCTGAGTGTATTAAAGATTGATTAACATTTCAGAAGACTTCTGTGCCTTTTGAATAATATCTGCCAACCCTAAACAGTAGGCCTAAATAAATAAATAAATAAAAAGAACAACAACCAAGTGCCTACATAGTTTGCAGGGAGGAGAACCACTGGAAAATTTTACAGAAATCTTCTGTTTTGCATCTAAATTGCTTAAAAATTAAGTGGAAAACAAGACTGCCTTATTACGCATCACTTGGAGATGGAGTACTAACTAGATACGTGTTGTCTTTGCTCAGGTCATCACAGCAAACCTGGCTGGCATGGCTCAGGAAGGTGTACCAATGGCTGCAATTATGCACACAATCTTTTCAAAACACAAATTTAATAGCCTTACAGATTTGTTTTATTTTTTAATTCTTAATTTCTCCTTGGCCACATTTTCTTTTACTTAATGTAACTTTTAAAAACTGTTTTCTTATTGAATTATTTTTAAAAAATATTTTAATATTTTTTGAATGACAAATAAAATAATTTTTTAGCTGATCCATGTAGATATTAAAATGTCGGCAGATTTCACCCAAATGGCATTTCATAGCTAATGGACATATAGAAAATGTCAGCCCACATCCCTATGGACTCCAACATAAAG
>NW_007826341.1:0-807 GCF_000696425.1 Galeopterus variegatus
TCTTCTTAAGGTGACCCTGGGGAAATTCCCTCTCCTCATTGAGAGTTAGGACTACCCAGTAAAAGAACTATGAAAGAGGATCTGTGTCCAGGACTGCCAATTAGTCACTGGACATGAGCAGCCATGGGAAAGGTTTGACCTTTGTTAAGGTGGCCCTTTGCAGCTGAGAGGATCCCCAAAGGGGCTGACAGCTGAAGGCTGTCTGCTGACAGCACCTCCAGCAGCTGGGACAACAAATTCTTCCCTGAAGGGGGATCTGGGCAGTACATCTCCATGTCCATCACATACAGTGTGGTATAACAGTTCAGAGCTGGGGCATCACAGTTGGATGGACCATGTTGAAATCTGGCTCCTGTACTTTCTAAATGTGTTAGTTCAGAAAAGTTATATTTAAACTCTCAGTTTTATCACCTGTATGGTCAAGATAATAATAGCCTATTATTAAGAGGCTATTGTTACATATAAATAAAATGACAATATGCTACAAACTTAGCACAGTGCTCAGAAGTGCCCACTATCATCGTTATCAAGTATTTGTAAATCAAGACCGAGCAGTTAAAATAATGCATGTGTGAGCTATAATCATGATTAATTATGCCCAGATTATTTCTCCTTTTATTTTCCTTCTAATTTCTTTTTTGAATAATGTTTCAAAGTCCTCATGTGGCTTTCTTTTGATGAACTTTTGGCACTGAGGAGAGAGGTAAGATTGGTGGAGGATTAAGAAGGGAAATTTTTTTGTTGTGTTTCCTTATTACTACAGGTTGGCTGTGTGGACGCCCCAGTTCAACGTGGATTTATGCTGCA
>NW_007826342.1:0-807 GCF_000696425.1 Galeopterus variegatus
CTTCAATTCATTTTCTGAACCCTTCTGCAGGAGCAAGCGGGTTCTTCTAGGAAGACAGAACTGCCTATGGCCATAAGCACCCATCTGTTCTTTTCTACAAACATGCCTCGGCCTTTTCTACACACAGCCAGTGTGTGCCGGGAGTAACCACTGCAGGTGGACAGGCGGGGGTGCTTCAGTAAGGTAAGGGATTTATAGTTAAATGCGTCCTTATAAGAAAACCATTACAAAGAAGAGTTTGCTGTAACAAAGTTATTTCTCTGCTCCTGCTAATGGCCCACAGCTTCTGCTGGTTTTATGCTCTAAATGCTCTTATACAAATGCTCTTTCTCAGTCTTTGCTGAACATTGTCAAAATAGCTTGTTTCTGTGCTGTTTACATCACAGATCTGAGATCACACCTATACCTCGGTCTCTAATTCTTTTGCCAAAGACGTCAACTAGCTACTACCCTCTGTTTTTGTTTTCTTGCCTCACATATTTCAACAGCTCCTACTGGCAAATACACCTGAATTGCCAGAGCACCCAATACAGCAGGATCACACAGGCAGCATCTAGGAGCTTGTAGGAAGATGGGTTGAGATAAAAGGAAATCAATGTTCCTTCCTTTTTTTTGGCAGTTGTCAGATATGGGGATCTGAACCCTTGACCTTAGTGTTACATCGACCTTTAACCAACTGAGCTAACCAGCTAGGCTCCTATTCTTTCCTTTTAAGTAAAGGGTTCCAAGGCTTTCTTTTTGCATAGTATTTCTCTTTTAGCTGTTTCATCTCTAGGTTCTATGGGAACAATATGTGAATTTTAATAC
>NW_007826343.1:0-807 GCF_000696425.1 Galeopterus variegatus
ATTATGGATGGATACACATTCTATCAAACACCTCTGTGGATTTGCTGGCAGGCAATATAGCGCATGCTTTACAAGAGTAGGCTCTGGAGTAGGTCTCAACACCCAGTGTAGTCACTGACACATTGAGTAAAGGAAGAATTTGATCCCTCTCTAAGCCTCAGTATCTTCTGTAAAATGCACACAATCTATTATTTACTGTATATAATTGGTTTATAATTGGATTAACTGAATATATTTAAAATGCTTATTATACTTCTATGGTATTTATTAGTTACTCACTAAATAATTGGTGGTATAACCATGCTATTAAAATATCCTTGTCAGAATTCATTATAATGATAGAGTTCTTTCACTGAGATAAACATTATGTGATCCAGCAGGGCTATTATATATAGGTATATATCTCATTAAATTATATTTTCTATTAAATTATTTTTTTTACATCTATTTTCCAAAATGAGATTGGTCCATTATTTTTATTTTGGGGCCAATTTTGTCAAGTTTTAGGATCTGCTTTGTTTACTTTTGAGAATTAATTTAAGCCTTCCCATTATTTAATGTGATGAATAGTTTATATACCATATGTAGTACCTGCTCATTGGAAGTTTAGCATAATTTGTCAGTAAGATCATTGGAACTTCTTAGAACTTTTGATTGGTATAGTGCTTTAAAACTTAATTTCTTCATCAGTCATTTACATTTAATAATGAGAAATACATATTAATCAGTATGTAATTCCACATATTTGCTTTTTCATGAAAAAGTTTGTGTTGTGCTCATTTTTTTTTTTTTTTTTTTTTCCTTTTT
>NW_007826344.1:0-807 GCF_000696425.1 Galeopterus variegatus
CTTCACATCATTGGCAGTAATTGGAATTCTCAGTCTGTTAATGACAGCCATTCTGATGCATTTGTAGTGGTATTTTATTATTGTTATAATTCGCATTTTTGTGATAATTAATAATGTTTAACAATTTTATATATATTTTCTTTTCTCAGAAGTCTTTTCAAATCTTTTGCCTATACAAATTTGGTAATAATAAACATTATGCTTCTCTTATTTCTGCTTTCAATAAAAATATTAATAACTCACCTTGAATTTAATATTGGATAATGCCATGTGATACTTATTTCATGATGGTAAGGTAGTAGCCTACCGGTCTAATATTTTTAAGGAAAATGGCAGTAGACTTTTATCGTACATTAGTTCAACATCAGTGAAGATTTCTTTTTGATTTATCATATTAGTGGATTATACGTTTCATGTAGTTATGATAACCATAGAGCAAATTAAAATAGTGGATCAGATAGGTTTATGTATCACAGGTGGTCAGGTGTATTCAGGTGGTCTTCCCAGGGCTGCAATGGTGCCTCACAAATCATCAAGAGTGTACTCTTTCATCTTGTTCTGCTGCTATCAGCTTGTAGCTTCTCTTTTTTTTATGTTACATAATATTTGTTCTTAATCATGCCATCAGGTCTGTGTTTATATTATCATCTTTAAATCTTTATGCTTTTTCCATCATGTGAAATATATGCTAAATATGCATGTAATAAACATGTCAAAGATTTAGAAAGCATGAGAAATAGATAAAATACCAGAAACGCCTCATAGAATAGTTTGAATTAAAATTAAATTATTGACATTCTGCATTAG
>NW_007826345.1:0-807 GCF_000696425.1 Galeopterus variegatus
TGGCTATTGAACCACCCAGATTAAACACAAGATCTTCACCCAGGGAAGCACTAATTTCGGGGCTACTACTATTGTTATCAAGGCACATCACCCTTCCTTTGGCATGAGTGAGTCTCTGACTGCACACCTGCACATCGGGCTTCTTTTCTAGCCCTGCTTGAGAGCAGGCAATATAAAAAAGCAAATATATTACCTATAATGACTTCTCTTTTAAGAAGGCATCGAGATTGGTCATTCTAGGAAAGATTCAATCAAATTCTTCAACTGTCCTTGATCTCTATCTTGTGGAATTTGGGGATGGGAAAAAAAGGACATATCTAAGTCTTCCCAATATATTTATTTTTGCTCCTCTTTCCCTATGTCTAGGCTGCCATGCCTAACTTAGAAGCTCTGATTTTCCCAATCAATAAATCAATCAGTAAAGCCCAGTAACTCAATGTCTAACTTAGTGCCTGACATATAACTCCCTAAATACATAATTACTACATGAATAAATTACTGAATAAAGAAACACAGTTTAGATCTATTATATAAGATGGTAACTACATTAATAACAATGTACAGTATTCTTGAAAATTGCTAAGAGACTAGATTTTAAGTGCCTCACAACAAAATATAAGTATGTGAGGTAAGGCATATGTTAATTAGCCCAATTTCGCCATTTTAAAATGCACACATATTTTAAAACAATGTGTTGTACACGATAAATATATACAATTGGTATATGTCCACTAAAAAATATTTAATTTTATTGTTTCATGGTGTATATTTAAATCCTTAATCCATTTTGAGTTGATTTTAGTATAT
>NW_007826346.1:0-807 GCF_000696425.1 Galeopterus variegatus
CCGCGCGTGACCAGGCGGTGCAGACGCGCTCGGCACGGCCCGGGGCCTCCGCACGCCGGGGCGCGGTCTGCGGGTGCTGCGGACGTCATTCTGGGAGGATTACTGTTTCATATTGAAGCTCTCTCTTTTGTACAACGTTCAGAGTCTGATGCATTTCTACTTGCCATGAAACGTCTATCCCTTAATTGTTTTAATTATGCAAATTACTTGTAATATACACAAATTATAAAGCCGCTGCAGGTTTGTAACTCTGCAGGGACAGGATCATCTATAACAATCTCAAGGTGTTTTCATCACTTCAGACAAATATCTAAAACTTTTCTGAAAACCGTTGTGAACTCCTTCCTTCCTTCGGGATTTCCATGTCCCTAGGTCTCAGTCTCATCTTCTGAGTAGTAGCAATAGTATATTCGTCATCAATCATAGTGGCGACTGTGCACACCCGATGCGTGGACCGTGGATCACTGGCAGGAGTCTGGGTGATGGCTCTTTCCTCCAAGAGGGGCACCCATGCCTGGAGAAGGAGCCACGCTGGCTGCCAGAGGTCCTACTTAAAAAAGAGTTATTTTGTACAAAATCATCATATTAACATTTGAGTTATTTTTATTGTATGCCCAGAGTTTGCATGAGATTTTTCTCATCCTCTTTGTATTTAAAAAATTAAAAGTTTTTTTTAATTAATAAATATTTTAAACCAGTATGTTTCTGTGGCTAAAACTTCCAACACAATCTTTAACAGCAAAACTGTGTTTCAATTAAAGACACCCAGTTTCAGAAGATTGCACACAAGGGCTGTGTAAGCCTGAC
>NW_007826347.1:0-807 GCF_000696425.1 Galeopterus variegatus
ATTATCAACAGATAGCAACCTACTTTTCCTGCCTTAACCCATATTGTTCTTTTGCATATTCTCAGAATTTATGCCTAATCAGACAACTTGGTTTAGTTTTGTTTTTTTAATTATACATTATGATTTTCTATTTTTGTGTCTTGATACATATAAATTGTTCTATATGGTATTTTCTCTGCCCCTATCCTACTTGACATAATTAATTTTTTTTTTTTGTCTTTTATCTTTTTCCGTGTCCGGCAAACGGATCGCAACCCTCAGTGTTGCCCCTGTACCAGACCAGGGACCGGCAACGGGATTGCAACCCTCGGTGTTGCTCCCGCGCCTCGCTCAGCCAGTGAGCGGGAACCGGTCTGTATGTGGGATCCGAACCCTCGGGCGGGAGCGCCGCCACGCTTCCCAAGCGGCGCACTTATCCAGTGCGCCACTGGGCCGGCCCTGACATAATTAATTTTATTTATTAATTTTATTTATCCATTTATTCTACTATTTGCCAATTGATTCATCAATAAAATTAATTTTCTTGATCTTTCAACCTATTAATGATATCCTCTTTAGATCTACACAGAAATTGGAAGCTCTCTAATGGCTCTTATGTATTTTCCATATCCCTTTTTCTTTTTCTTTTTTGATCATTCTTTCCATAATAGATTGTAAGTATTATAAGAATAGGACAGAGAGTTGCTGCTGTTATCTATACCTAGTGCATTATCTTACAGAAAATTGGTGCTTAATACCTTATTAAACTGAATTCATCACCTATGCAGTGGAGGCTGGAATCAGTACTGGTGAAATACTCTGATCTCC
>NW_007826348.1:0-807 GCF_000696425.1 Galeopterus variegatus
TATAAGAATAGCTACTCCTGCTTGTTTTTGGTTTCCATTTGCATGGTATATCTTTTTCCATACCTTCACTTTTAGTCTATGAGTGTCTTCACAGGTGAGGTGTGTCTCTTGAAGACAGCATTTTCTTGGGTCTAGCTTTTTAATCCAGTCAGTTAGTCTGTGTCTTTTGAATGGGGTGTTTAGTCCATTCACATTGAGAGTAGTTAGTGAGAAGTGTTGTTTAATTCTTATCATGTAATTGCTACTTGTTTAGGTGGTTTAAATATCTTTTGATCATTATTTCCACTTTCATTTTTCTTCTTCAATGTAAGTTGGGAATTTAAGGTGGAATGATTTAACTTCTTTCTCTTTCTTGCTGACATTATTTTTTTAACTCTGGGTTTTGCTCTTTCTTGTGTATTTATGTTGATGGTCACTATTATTCAGATTCCAGATGAATGACTCTCTTGAGAATTTATTGCAGGGCTTGTCATGTGATGGTGAACTCCCACAACTTTTGTTTATCTGGGAAATACACTTTTTCTTCCTTATTTCTGAACGAGAGCCTTGCTAGGTAAAGAATTCTTGGCTGGTAGTTTTTTTCTTTTAGTATTTTGAATATATCATTCCACTTTCTTCTGACCTGTAGTGTTTTGGTTGAGAAGTCCACTGTTAGTTTGATGAGGATTCCCCTATAAGTGACCTGGAGCTTTTCTCTTGCTGCTTGTAGAATTCTCTCTCTGTCATTGAGCTTTGCAAATTTAACCATAATATGTCTTGGGGAGGATCTTTTTGGGTTGAATCTATTTGGGGACCTTTGAGCTTCCT
>NW_007826349.1:0-807 GCF_000696425.1 Galeopterus variegatus
GAGCGCCGCCGCGCTTCCCAAGCGGCGCACTATCCAGTGCGCCACCGGGCCGGCCCTCTTACTGCTTTCTAAATCCCATAACAAAACCTGCTTCCCCCAAAGCATATGACACAATGTCAGGCATCTATATATGTATTTATTGGCCACCTTTTAAATTATGATATAATGATAAAATAATAAAACCACATCTTGGACCAATTTTTATTTGTCTAAAATCTTTCACCTAAAACCAGCAATGACAACAACAAAACAAAACAACACAAAACAATAAAACCCTCACTTTGAGAAATGATTTTTAAAAGCAATTATAATATTGAATTTTAAATATAATTCCAGCATTTTTAATTTTGTTTTCAATATTCCAATATTAGTTAAGATTCACATAAAAACTTCTACCCACTACCCATTAGATTGAACCTCTATAGTCACACATTTCTACCTACCCATTGAGTTGATTGAATACAATGAGGCAGAAAGGAAACAACCTCTTCCTTTGAATCTTAATGCAGCAACATTTAAAATTATTTTTCAGAATATTATAGAGCAACATTGGCTATATTTTGGTTGGCAGTTCTAGAATTTTATTGACTACCTTTTAAATTATAGAATTTTATTACACCTATAGATTCTGTAGCTACCACCACAATCAAGATACAGAACAATAACACCATCAATTAAATTCATGATGTTATCTATTTATAGTCATACCCTAACCCAAATGCTAGCACTTGAAAAACATTGATCTTGGGGCCGGCCCGGTGGCGCACTGGATAGTGCGCCACTTGGGAAGTGTGGCGGCGCTCCTGC
>NW_007826350.1:0-807 GCF_000696425.1 Galeopterus variegatus
GATAGGACGTTTCTCAACAATGGTGGTAAGCTAGAGTTAGGAGTCCTGTCTCCTGATTCCAAGTCTCAGGCCACTGGGCCTTAGCACTGGGACAATTCATTTTGCTCCAGTTACAGTTGAAGCAAATTAAGCTAAACCAGTAGTTCCCAAACTTTGTGTAAGCCTCAGAGAGACCTGGGCAATTTCTGAAGAAGTAAAGGGTCTTGAGCCTTATCCAGACCTATAGCGTCAGCATCTCAAGCCTAGAAATCAATATTTTTCAAATGTTCCCAAGGTGATTCAGAGGTGCATATTTGAAGACCACTGGAATATAAGACTGGAATATAGAGGTCTCTGATACATTACTCCTATTTTATAGATATTAAAACTGAAAAAAAACCCCATGTAATTCAGTATTTATTACAGATCATTAAAAATGGACAGACATCAGGATAGTGTGAAGCAAAAGGGAGTAGGACCAAATGGCGATGTTATCATTACTGGTCCAAAACGGCCCCATGAGTTGTGTGTTTATAAATAAATAAACAGACACATTCATTCTTCTTGGCTGTTAGGGATCCATAGGAAGCAATGAGAAGGTACTGAGAGGCCTGGGTGAAAAAATGTGGAGAAAGAATGAAATAGTGATAAAAGCTAGGATTCTCTAAAATAACTTGATGATTTAAAACTTAGTAATAGGAGCCTACAGATTTTTATTCTCACAACTCTAGAGCTAGAAGGGATTTTGGGGAGGAGAGGATATTTATTTTTTTATTGACACATAATTGATTATCCATATTTGTGGGGTACAGAGTTGAATATCAATAC
>NW_007826351.1:0-807 GCF_000696425.1 Galeopterus variegatus
TGTTCTGAATCTAAGTTGGCTCTAAAAAAATAACATCATCAAAAAAGAGAGCAACAATAAAGGCAATTATATCAGAAAAAAATTAAATATAAAATCATATTTCCCTTTACTTTCTTAACTGGTTTCAGGAATTGCATAAATATATACATATACAACGTGATACTATAAATTTCTGTTGAATTGACTCTTTACTAATTATAAAATGCCTCTCTACATCTGGTAACAGTTTTTGTCTTAAAGCCTGTTTTGACTGTTATTAGTATAGTGACTCCAACTGTACTAAAGTTTGCATTGTATATTTTACTTCCATCCTTTTACTCTCAGTCTTTGAATCTAAAGTTTGTTTCTTACACTGAGCATATAGTTAGAGCTTGTTTTTCTGTCCATTCTGACAAAGTCTGCCTTCTTTTTGGAGTATTTAATCCTTTTCCATTAATATAATTATCAATAAAATTGAATTTATATCTGCCTTTTTTGCTTTTTGTTTTCTATACAAACCATGCCCAGTGTCTTTCATGTTGTTTCTTTTAACTATTTTATTTTGTGTTAACTAGATGCTTTATAGCATAATCATTTTAACTCCCTTGTAGTTTTTCAAAACTATACTATTTATTTTATTTTTTTTAATTAAAATATAGCTGATTGTACATATTTGGGGGTAAAGAGTTGAATATCAATACGTGTGTGTAATATGTGATGCTCAATACTATTTGCTTTATGTTCTTAGTGGTTATTCTAGGGATTACAACATGCATTTTAATTTATCAAAGTATACTTCAGATTATTACTAATTAATTTCTAGTAAAT
>NW_007826352.1:0-807 GCF_000696425.1 Galeopterus variegatus
GTAATGTTTATTAAGGAAGCAACAGTCCCTCCTTTAACTGATCAGAGAATAGGATCCAATAGCCATAAGCCATGGCCAAACCCTAGGTTCTAGCCCTTGTCTGCAAATCCAAAAGCCATTACTTCTTAGAGCTTCGATTTCTTCTTTAGCTTGACATGAAGGTTGAAAAATAAGCCTTTTAACTGAGACCATTCAGTGGGACATAATCCTAGCAATGCCTCCAAGGAGCATCACTATACCTCTAGTGTGAGCAAAAGCTTGGATCCAAGGTTGGCAGCTGCAGCTCTTCACATTGCTAGGATATGTGACCTAAGATGCCACTTCAATATTTGCTGTAGTTGTATACTGTTCTGCTACAAGACTTAGTGGCTAAAAACAGCAACAATCATTCACTTTGCTCATGAATCTATCATTTCAGCAGGGCTAGATAAGGATGAAGGATCCCTGCTCTCCTATATCCAATGTGTCATGTGGGATAGCTGGTGTCACTTGAATAGCTGGTGCCAAAATAGCTGCAGGTTGGCTGGGTATCTCTTTTTCATTCAGTCTTAGAAAATCTCCCTTTGTCTTCTTTGGGAAAAGGAAGTCACTATTGCCACCTCATATTCAGGGGGAAGAGGATATGATCCCACCTCCTTTGAAAATGAGAATCAATTGGTTTGCAGTCATCTTGATTTCATCACAGCATTCTATCATAATCGATAGAATTTAGAATATTAAAATAGACTTTCTTAACATCTTATTTGTCTCTTAATACAATTTTCATAGAGATTTACAAGAGGACAGTCAACAAGAAATTAGGTTTGA
>NW_007826353.1:0-807 GCF_000696425.1 Galeopterus variegatus
AATCCAGTCTGGATGAATTACCTGTGAGGTGGGAGAGCATCATGGGTAATGAACAGAAAACGTATCACAAGCCAGGAAAGTATACATTACCAGGATTGGAAACTTTTACCTCATGGGGATTGACTTGAAAAGTGAACTTGAACTTTTGGGGATTTGAGATGAGGTTTTGTTTGTTTGCTTCTTTTGATAAAAATTGGTTTCTCATTCACAATAGAGGGGGTGCCTAAGGATTATAAAATAGTCCCTAGTACCTTGGGGATTCAAAATTGCTTTTCCAGAGCAACGCTCTGTGGACTTGAATGTAACTGTTAATCAAACCAGAGATGTATGTATAGACTCCTATCTCTTACACACTATACATAAAGCATGGCAGTTAGAAGAGACTTTATCCTCTCCAGTCTCCTTACCATTCTCATGGGAGGCCTTGATCTGCAGTAAACAAAATTAGGAATATGTTTTATTTTAAGTGTGTTATTTTTTCTCAAGAGAAAAAAATTAGAATAAAAGCAAATGATAAAATCCAAAATTCAGGGAAATTTTTCCTTTAAATTTTTATACATCTTACCTTCTCATCTTGGCCTACTCTGACCAACCCAAATTTAAACAACACTTCCTAATACAGTCATGAGCTACATTGATGATGTCTCAATCAACAATAGGCCACATATATGAAAGTGATCTTGTAAGATTATAGTGGCCGTACCACATAGCATAGGTTTATAGTAGAATATACCATTTAGGTTTGCGTAAGTATGCCCCATGACGTTCTCACAGTGGCAAAATCACCTGACGACAGATTTCTCAGAA
>NW_007826354.1:0-807 GCF_000696425.1 Galeopterus variegatus
ATGAAAAAAACTCTGGAAAGGCAGAAGAATCTAATTCCCAGAATTGTCACACTATATTGGTTAAAACATCATTTTCAAAAACAAATTTTCTCAAGAAATTATAGCATATACAGAGGGGGAAAGGCAGTCAATAGAAACTATCCCTGAGAAGGTCTAAAAATTTGACTTAGTAGAAAATAACATTAAATCAACTATTTTAAATATACTATGTTCAAATAATTTTTTAAATGACTAAAAATCTAAAGGAAATTATAAAAAATGATATCTCACTAAATAGAAAATATCAATAAAGAAACAATAAACTCAAAGGCAGATCATTAGAAATCATCCAGTCAGAGGAACAAAAAGAAAAAAAGAATGAAAAGAGTGAAGATAGCTTAAGGGACTTATGGAACACCATTAAGCAGAACAACATATGCATTGTGCTAGTCCACAAGAAGACAAAGAGAAAAGGACAGAAGGCTTATTCAAAAAAATAATGGCTGAAAACCTCTCACATCTTAGGAAAGAAATAGATATCTAGGTCCAGGAAGCCCAAAGGATACCAAATAAATTGAACTCAAAAAAAAAAAAAAAAAAAATCTCACACTAAGACACATTATAATCAAATAAAGTTAAAGACACATAAAGAATTTTGGCAGCAACAAGAGACGCCACTTGCCACATGCAAGGGAACCATTTTTATAAGGCCATCGGTGGATTTTTGAGCAGAAACCTTGCACTTGAGAAGGGAGTGGGATGATATAATTAGTGCTGAAAGGAAAAACTACCAACCAAGAATATTACACCCAGAAAAACTGCTCTTCG
>NW_007826355.1:0-807 GCF_000696425.1 Galeopterus variegatus
GTAAGATAAGAAAAATAAATATGAACACATAACTATCAAAAGGGAGGAAACAAAAGTAGCACTTTTTTTTAACATGACAAGAACACCGATAATAACAGTACCAGCAAACATTAGAACTATTTTTTTAAGTTTGGCAGGTTTATCAGTGTATTAGTCCATTTCTGTTGCTTATAATAAAATACCTGGAACTGGGTGATTTATAAGAAAATGAAATTTCTTGCTTACAGTTTCAGAGGCCGGGAAGTCCAAAGTCCAGGGAACACATTTGGTGAGGATCTGTCTGGGTGGTGGCAACAGGGACCCAGGGGTCTCACATGGCAGAAAAATGGAGGAGCAGAGAGAGTGAGAGGTCAGCCTCCTCATTCACTCTCCTTTCAAAGCCCTCAGAACTACACCCCTGTCCACCATTATTAATCCATCGACTACTGCACAGTCCTACAATCTAATCACCTCTTCAAGGCCCCACCTTTCAGTTACCATAACAGGATTTCTCACCCTCTTAACACTGTCATAGTGGGGATTAAGTTTTGGGGGGACATTCAACCCAAGAGAATCAATTGCCAAGTAAATACATTAAGTAGTTTATCCTATATCAGTTAAGAATCATAATAGAAACTGAGATGCATACTCTCCACAAATTATAAATTTAATGCAATATGAGTCAGGGGACAGGATAAAATAACTATAAAATTCAATTGGAAGAATAAGCAAGGAATAATAACCAACAGCATTTTGAAAGTAGAACAATGCAAAGGAACATGCACTATTAGATATTAAGAAGTCCAAAGTGTGTGTTCCTCACCCGTG
>NW_007826356.1:0-807 GCF_000696425.1 Galeopterus variegatus
TTCAGTGAAATTCACTATGAGAACAGCAAAACGGGGCAAAACACAGCATAGATTACCTCTTCCTTCAGATTCAGGAGATAAATATTAATGGAAATCTATACGATTCTGATTTGTGAGTAGAGAAAAGATTAGTCTGGGCATCAGGGATCCAGATTTTAATCTACAACACGTTAAGCTTTCTGTCACTATGCAGAGGTCTCATTTTTGAGATTATCCTTACTCCCTCATTTTTAAGTTACTTTTTCTCCTTTCCTCTTTCCTGTTGTTCCACTTCCCAATCTGATTTCCGTTTTAGTTTTAAATGTCCTCTATTTTACAGTGCAATCATTATTTGCATTAGCGTATGAACTGCATCAGACTTTTGTATCTCACTTTTACATTGACTGATCCATTTTAGCTACTCATCAAATGTATCTTTACGTAACACTTAAGTCAGTGTTTATTACACAGTAGCTACACATGTAAGTGGCAACTCAGGGTTTGAAAAATGAAGTTTAGTGGCATTCATAAATAATTGGATGCTGTGTATATAAAATTGAAGACTAGGACCCAGAGCTGGGGCTCAAAGGTATTTAAATAGCTTCATATTCTATAGAGAGCTACAAAATTATTGGGTTTGGTCTATTCTCCAGGACTTGTTAAGAGGTGGTTGAAATAACTCAGCTAATATAAACAATCAGTACAGCCCCAGAAAATTCCCTGACTGCTCCAGTTGACAAAAGGAAATAACTGGAGAAAAGGAAAGAAGGAAGAGAGAATCATTGGAGTTTAAATTAACAGCCTGGCAGGGAGGTCTTGCAGTTACCT
>NW_007826357.1:0-807 GCF_000696425.1 Galeopterus variegatus
ACTTGCTGGCGTGTTCTCAGGGTGTCATTCCACAGGTTCCACTGGCCCTTGGAGTTTAAAAAGGGGTGATTTGGCCTAGAGGACTAGATCTCGCTGGAGTTGGTTTTCTCTTCATGGGTGGGTATTGCCATCATGACTGACCTTGGCTCAGAGGACCCTTGAGTGGAAGATAACCCAGATAACACCATCCTACTCGGGAGTGGGCACAGGTGGGAGCTTCAAAGGGAACGTCCCAATGAGGGGGAGGGGGTTGGAGGATATGGAAAGGTCTAAATTCTATCTACCTCTGATGCAGGCCCCCAGGACAGCTACTAGATGGGCCTGAGTCGGGTTGGAGTATGTCTACACTGCACTTTTGCGTAAGTAATGGAGCAGGTTCAGGATAAAAATACATTATGCAACCAGGCAGCGGGAGACCAGCTCTCCACATATGCTCAAGGGCAGGAGAAAGCCAGTGTCCCGGCCCGAGGCCGTCAGGCAGGCAGGACTCCCTCCCGCTCGCCCCAGGGCCGGCCGCTTTGTTCTATCCTGGTCTTCGGCAGACGCGTGAGGCATCAGGAAGGGCATCTGCTTGACTCCTCCGCTGATTCGGTGTTCATCTCATCCAGAAACCCTCACAGACACCCCCAGAATGATGTTTGACCAATGTCTGGGCACCGCCTGCCCCATTCAAGCTCACACATTAACATTAACCATCACGAGCAGTTTTTGGTCCACAGCAAAATTAAGCAGAAAGTAGAGTCCTAGGCCGGCCTGGTGGCGCACTGGATGGTGCGCCGCTTGGGAAGCGCGGCGGCGCTCCCGTCC
>NW_007826358.1:0-807 GCF_000696425.1 Galeopterus variegatus
TGTAGAGAAATTTACCCCTCCTGCCATTTAATCGGTTTCCCCAGTAAGTGCAAGTCTCTCAGCTAGAGTAAGCTTCGTGTTCATTACAGGGGGCTCCAGCTTTGTTTTTCTGTTCTACTTATGGTTCTCTTTTCCATGAGTGGATTTCATCTTCAACTTAGCTCCAAGATGGGTACCAGTGTGCCAAGCATCACAGCTTTCACAGCTATCATGTTCATTTAAGACCTCTAGAGACATCAAAGACCCACCCCTTCTTTGAATCTCATTTATAAAGCATGTGTGCCTTTACTGGAAGATCCCCATATCTCATTAGCCTAAATTTTAGACCCTTTCCTAAATCCATCTCTGGCAAAGGCATCAGGTCAGCCTCCCATGAGGCATGCTGATGTCCAGATGAACAAAATCATGTTCCTTTTGAGAGGAAGAAATTGCGGAGTATGTGAATTTGGTAGGCAACCAAATTTTCAATTATGAGTGTTTTCTTCAGCATATATGGAATATTCCTTCAGGCAGCTACATAATCCAGATCAAACTTGGTGAATAAAGCAGTGATAATTGATGTCACTAGAGCACCCACTTTATCAGTATGGATTAGATTCTGCTGCAAGTGGCAAAGACCTAAAATAACTGTGGCCTCTACAATGTAGATGTTTCCCCCTCATATCAGTTGGGATGTAGTTCAGGGCTGGTATGATAGCTGTGTTCCACAAAATCCTTAGATAGGCAGGCTCCTTCCACTTCATGGATCTGGCATGAGTGCCAACTCATTCTATGGCTGAATGATGGTCCAGAATGGTGGCCATTGTG
>NW_007826359.1:0-807 GCF_000696425.1 Galeopterus variegatus
TTCATTTGTGGATTCATCTTATTACCTGGAAACATTTTTTAGCTCAATATGGCTTTGTTCCTATGTATGTTTTTGCTGTTATTGGGAAATACACTAAATGTGTATGTGCCATAGCCTCTAGGATATAATTATAAACACATTTTAATACAGTTGCTTTAAAAATCTGTTAATATAAGAAAAAATATCACTCTACTGTCTCATAATGATACAATTAACTTTCTAAAGCTTTTTGTCTTTCTTACACATTGAAATGATAGGGCTTACTTGCTTTCAGTCTGAAGAATTTACTTTAGTATTTCTTATAAGGTTTCTCTGCTAGCAACAGATTGGTTCAGTTTTTATTTACCTAGAATGTTTTTATTTCAACTTTATTTAAAATTTTTTTCTTCTGGGTTTAAGATTCTTGGTGGACTTTTTGTTTTCTTGAATGTTGGACATAAAACTTCATAAAGGAGTTGAAAATCTTCCAGTAAGGAAATTAAGACCTAAGAATGATACTGGATTGAGCACCGAGGTCATAGTGATGGCAACTGACGATAGATGGGACTGGCTTGCAATCGGCACAGAGAGTTGTAATTGAAGACAGCAGAAGTCTGGGGATCAGGTGGTCCTAACTGCGGCCAGATGGAGGATTTATTTGTTAGAGCATCAAAGATGGCACATAAAAGGTACAAAAGGCTAAAACTAGATGTTCTTACATCTGGTGACTTGGGGGAAAATCTGTAGGTTCCATGGGATAAAAGTCACCCCTATAGCATGAGATGGTGCTTGATTAAGAAAATTGACCACAACCATGGCAATCATGAT
>NW_007826360.1:0-807 GCF_000696425.1 Galeopterus variegatus
TCGTAACTTGCTCATACATACGTCTTTACATATTGGAGCCTTTATTTCTGTGGACAGATCCCCCAAAGTGGAATTACTAGGCCAGATGAAGTAAGATGTTCTAAAATTTAATAAATATTGCTAGATTATCTTCTCAAAAGACTGTCATGACTCACTCCTACCACCGATGCAGGAGATGACCCTTTCCTTTCAACCTTACCAGCACTAGATGTTATCAGCCATCAGCTTTGTAAATTTTGACCAGTCTAAAGGATAAAAAAAAAAAAAGTCTCACTGTTTTATATTTTCCTAACTAGCAGAAGAGTTGCGCATGTGCTTTTTGGCCATTTATATTCCTCCTTTATAAACCCTACATATCCTTTGTCTATTTTTCTATTGAGTTTACCTTTTCTTAATTTATAGAAACTTCTATATATTAGGGATATTAGCCTTTATTAAATCAATTACTTTTTTTTGAAAATACTTTTTACTTCTGGGAGGAATTTATCTTTTTTTTTTTTTTTCGTTAAATTTTTATTTTGTCAATATACAATGTATATGATTATTATGGCCCATCACCGACACCTCCCTCCCTCCTCCCTCTCTCCCCTCCCCCCCAAGAATGTCCTTTCCGTTTGCTTGTTGTAACAACTTCAAAAAAGTATAGTTGTTATATCTTCTTCCCCCCCCCTGGTTTTTTTTGTGTGTGTATGTAACACCCATTCTTTGATGAGACTTCAACCTGTCTTTCCAACTGGATCTCACCGAACACTCCTGCACTTGTCTCCCAACGTCACCATTAAGGTAACCAAGAATTTCCACGAATGC
>NW_007826361.1:0-807 GCF_000696425.1 Galeopterus variegatus
AGAGTGGCACAGGGCCCATGGCTGCCCTGAAAATGGTGGACAGCCCCAACAATGGGTTTGCAAGAGTTTATATTAGCTTTTGGGCGCGAAACGTACGGGGGGAGGGACCATTAGGTTGATGTAACTGGGTGGAGGATTGCACCGATGCAGAAGACGGAAAGTTGTTTCTAAGTCAGGAGGCTTCTCGTAAAGGGGAGGGGGAGGGGACGGGAGGAGGTGGGCGGCGCCATTTTGTACTTGGGCTTGTCTAAAGTGGCGCTGGTTATGTTGCAGATCTATTAATGCGTTTACTACTTAGTCTCTAAAGCACGTTACACCATCCACCCCTAGGTCTCATAGCCATAGCAGCCAAGGGTTCTTCCTGTTTCTGCTGCTTTACTGTCTCAATTTCTCATGCACAACAGGTCGTGCCTGGAGACACATGGTTTCCCCAACTCACCACTGGGTTGGTTGTCTTCCCTGGTGTGAGAAGCAGGAGTGGCCAGTCACTGCATGTCGTCCTCCAGGACATTTATCCACGCTTCCAGCAACTCTGCTTTCTGCTGCAAATCTCGATCAGTTTGCAGCATAGTTAACAGCAGCCAGGCTCCGGTCAGCAGGAAAGTGGCCACTGGGCACCACATGCTCAAGGACAGCCACATTTCCTCCTTCTTCCAAGGGTTTTCGGCTCCTGTACCTACTCAAAATCCTGTCGCAGACTATGCCAGTTGTAGTGTAATCCTACTGACGACGCCAATTTGTGTGGCCGGTCTACTGTGGCTAGGAATCCTCACAGCACCAATTGTCTAGCTCTTATTCCTGTTCGTG
>NW_007826362.1:0-807 GCF_000696425.1 Galeopterus variegatus
AATGCTGAATGATGTTGAGCATTTTTTCATGTGTCTGTTGGCCATCCGCATATCTTCCTTTGAGAAATGCCTATTTAGCTCCTTTGCCCATTTTTTAAATGGGTTGCTTCTTTTTTGTTGTTGTTGTAATGTTGTTTCAGTTCCTTGTATATTCTGGATATTCATCCTTTGTCAGATGTATATTTTGCAAATATTTTCTCCCACTCTGTTGGTTGTCTTTTCACTCTGTTGACTGTTTCTTTTGCTGTGCAGAAGCTTTTTAGTTTTATATAATCCCATTTATTTTTCCTTTGGTTGTCTGTGCTTTTGGTGTCATATTCATGAGGTCTGTACTTAGTCCTACTTCCTGAAGTGTTTCTCCTATGTTTTCTTTGAGAACTTTTATTGTTTCAAGGTCTATATTTAATTCCGTAGTCCATTTTGATTTGACTTTAGTTATCGTGAGAGGTATGTGCCTAGTTTCATTCTCCAGCATACGGATATCCAGTTATCCAGCACCATTTTCTAAAGAGGCAGTCTCTTCCCCAGTGTGTAGGCTTGGTGCCTTTGTCAAAGATAAGATGGCTGTAGGTGTGTGGGTTGATATCTGGATTCTCTGTTCTATTCCATTGATCAGTGTGTCTGTTTTTATGCCAGTACCATGTCTGTTTTAATGTCTGTACTATGCTGTTTTGGTTATTGTACCTTTGTAGAATAGTTTAAAATCAAGTACTGTTATACCTCCAGCTTTACTTTTTTGCTCAGAATTGCTTTGGTTATGCATAGTCTTCTCTTATTCCATACAAATGTATGGATAGTTTTTTTTTT
>NW_007826363.1:0-807 GCF_000696425.1 Galeopterus variegatus
TGTGCATTCTGATTAGATCATTTTACAATATATGCTTATTCTGAGACAACAGATTGTACCCTATAAATGAGTACAATGAAAACAATAAAATTAAATGGATGGAAAAAGGGGGAAAAAAATGAAGAAGAATGAAAAAGAACGGAGAAAAAAATTGTGTGTGGGTTTTTTGTTTGTTTTTTTAAACAGAATATCTTATATGTACTGTGAAAACTGGAATTTCTTGTTTTGAGGATCTGAAAGAGGTAAAGTTGGGAGGCATTAATTGAAAAGATAACCTGGTTTAAAAAGGGACAGCAGAAAGTTACTGAAAATGAAGAGAGAGAGAGAGAGAGAGAAACAGATAAAGACTGCAGTATGTATATTTACAATTAGTAGCACTTATGTAAAGAGATATTGAGTAGATTAAGGGGTATCAAGAATAAAATTAATGTGAATATAAATTTATCGAAACTACTGATCTTTTTTGCTATTGAATGAATATTACTTTAAACTTTTTTTAAAATAGATAATCATGATCATAATAATAACAGGCTCCAGTTACAGAGTTCCTAACGTGCTAGAAACTATACCTCAAGACAAGTATCGGAATCTCTGTTTTAATGATGATCATGCTGAGGTTCAGTTGAATATTTATTATCAACCTCAGGCCCTACATGAAAACAAAGAAAGTACAAAAGCAGTTATTTTTCAAAATAGATTATTGTATTTAACCAATTATATTAGGTTTATGAAAATATGACTTTATGAAAAAATGAAACAATTTACTCAATACTGGAGCTATCTGATAAACCTGATAGTCTATAATTA
>NW_007826364.1:0-807 GCF_000696425.1 Galeopterus variegatus
ATAAAGTGTCTCCAAGTGTGTTTTAACAATTAATAGAGTGAGAGAGTCTAAGTATTAAAAGCACCAAGTTTCTTAATAGCAAAGAAAAAAATCAAATTTCCATAAATGGATGTTGTCTGTTCGCTTGTTTTTTGAGAAAAATTTTTTGTTTCTATGCCTGCAGATGTGTAGTTGTCATATAATACTTTATTTACTTGAAACTGTAATCTCATCAACTCCTAAACATGATGATAATCCAAAAAGGCTTAGGGGCAGCGCAGTAAGCATTGTAAAAATATTGACTCACAGGACCTTTTTCTTTGATTATTTAATATTCAACAAAAATAATCTAGGCGCTAAATTTTAGAGCATTGCTGATTTTAATAGTTTTTTTTTTTTTTTAAGTTATTATCACTTTAATGATTATCCAAAAGTATATGTTCATACTGGAACACCTACTTTTAAGTAGAATCTAATATCTATAAATTGGGGTGGGGACACACAGAGAGAGAGAGGGCCTATGAAAGAGGGAATTAAAGGCATAGCAAATTCAACTATGAGAGTTACTAACTGTATCATCATTAAATGGAATGTACCAAAAGGAAAGTAACCTGCTTTTTTTTTTGTAGTTTTAAGACTTTATTTTGCTTGATATTGGCTACTCAGTGTCAGAGGAAGGGTTATCCTACTTTTACTTCTTTTTTTTTTTTCCTTTTTGTCTTTTTTACTGACCGGCAACGGGATCGCAACCCTCAGTGTTGCGCCCGCACCGCGCTCAGCCAGTGAGCGGGAACCGGTCTCCACATGGGATCCGAACCCTCGGCGGGA
>NW_007826365.1:0-807 GCF_000696425.1 Galeopterus variegatus
CTCCATATTCTGCCTGCCAGGAAGACACTGCCAGCGTTACTTTTCTAGTCTGCTCTGTGCAAACGATAGATAAATTGAATATCATTTCCCAAATCACCACGATCCTACCCCATAGTAATAAGCCCCCCTGGGGCATATATTCCCTGTCTATACCCCCTTTTTTCCTCTGTTCCTAAGGGCTCCCATCCAGGTTCCCTGTACTCACTGCAATGAAGAGTAGGTGGGATAAGCTTCAGGCTTTCCTTGCATCTTACTGCCAGATCCCTGTGAGTCGGTGTCTGCTAGAGACTGAAGACGCAGCACAATGCACGGGCATAGCCGTCACAGTCCTTGCCCTAGTGGAGCTCACAGGTTAAAGTAGAAAAGACAATCACAGACGAAGAGAAAAATTAAGGCTGAAAATATTGCTCTAAAAATTAAGTAATAAGGGCTGGCCGGTTAGCTGACTTGGGAGTGATGTTGATAACACAAAGGTCAAAGGTTCAGATCCCCTATCCACCAGCCGCAAAAAAAAAAATAATAATAATAATAATAATAATAATAAAATACTGTGATGGATGTTTTAAATTTAATTTGTGATTGCACAACTCTGTGAATATACTAAAAAAACATTGAATTGTACATTTTGGGTGAATTGTTATGGTAAGTGACTTATATCTTTAAAAAGCTGTTTTTACTGTAAAATTACTAAGAGAAAATATAGGTGAAACACTTCAGGAATTAGGTCTGAGCACAGACTTTATGATCATGAGCCCGAAAGCACAAGCAACAAAAGAAAAAATAAACAAATGGGACTATATCAAACTA
>NW_007826366.1:0-807 GCF_000696425.1 Galeopterus variegatus
CATCATACAATCCATTGAGGGCCTGAATAGAACAAACAGGTGAAGAAAGGGCAATTTGCTCTCTGCTTGAGCAGGGACATCTATTTTTTACTGCCCTTGAACACTGGCAGTCCTGATTCTCAGACCTCCTTTTGGACTACAACTTCCACCATTGGTTTCCCTGGCTATCAGTATTTGGACTTGGGCTGGCACTACACCACCAGTTTTTGTGAGCCTCCAGCTTACACAGCAGACTGTAGGACTGCTCAGCCTTTATAATCACATGAGCCAATTCCTCATTAAATTTCTATCTATCCATCTATCGGATATTGTTTCTATTTTTCTGGAGAATGATGTCCAATACACTTGTTCTAGTTCTTGGGCATTGACATTTTCACCTCTATTTTGGATTTTCATTTCCTTAAGGGAGAAATCCAGAGAAGTGATTCATTTATTCATTTTTTGTTCATTGATTTATGCAACAAATATTTATGGATGGCCCACCACAGCCAGAACCTGTCAATTCAGCAGTGGTAAAAGTTACATTTGCATTTGTAAAAAGGTTACATTTCCCACCCTTATGAAAACAGACGACATAAACATTGGAAAAACAAACACACAGGTAAATATTTCTAAATGAGCATTGTGATAAGTGCTATGAAGAAAATGGATAGAGTAAAAATGAAAAGAGGAGTATGGGTGGGCTGGCTGTGGTGGGAAGGGAAAGGTTATAGGAGCAGCATGCAATGTCCCTCCAGTCCAGTATGAGGCAGTAATTGTTTCTTTTTTTATATATTCCTTTTTTTGTCTTTTTTTCGTGTCCGGCAA
>NW_007826367.1:0-807 GCF_000696425.1 Galeopterus variegatus
ATTGCTGATAATATCTTTAGTGCATCTGAAACATACTGGCAACTTGTCTTCCCAAATATTTGAGTCAATAAAAGTGCAGTAGTGGTGTTGGTAGTAGGAGAAACAGCAAATCATTTTTATGAGTTCTCAGTCTGAACCAGTCCGGAGTCTGAGCAGTTTACACATTTTTTTTTTGTCTTAATCTGTCTCTTGTTCTCCTTTTTCTTTAATAATTTGATTTTTAAAGCAGTTTTTTATTTAAAGAAAAATTGAGACGATAGTACAAAATTTCCAATATATCTCTCACACAGTTTCCCCTATTATTGACATCTTTCATTAGCATAGTACATTTAATTTTTTAAAATATTTTAATTGACATATTGATTGTACATATATATGGGGTACAGAATTATATTTCAATACACGTATAAAATGTGTGATGATCATATCAGGGTCATTAACATTTTTCATGGTAAAACATTATCATTTCTTTGTGATGAGAATATCTGAGCACCTCTCTTCAGCCAATTGAGAACAAATGATAAATTATTGTTAGTTATAAATGTCAGCACTACTGTACACCACTAGAACTTATATTTCTTATCCAGTTGTAATCTTGTGTCCATTAACCAACTTTTCACAATCCCTTCCCCTTCCCTTTTCCAGCCTCTGATAACCACAATTTTAACCCCTACTTCTATAAGCTCAACTTTTATTTTATTAGCTCCCACATCTGGGTGAGAACATACGGTATTTATCTTTCCATACCTAACATGTTTCACTTAACGCAATGCCTTCCAGGCTCATCCATGTTGCTGTAAATGTCAA
>NW_007826368.1:0-807 GCF_000696425.1 Galeopterus variegatus
TCCACATTGCAGCCAGAATGGTGATCTAAATGTGTTTTTCCTCTGTCTAAAACCTGTTGGCAGCTTCCCAGTGACCTCAGGATAGAGTTCAAACTCTTCAGCCCTTGCGATCTGTGATTTTATTTTTCTACCCTCATTTCTTGAAATTTCTCTCCACATTTTTTCACTCCCTCCACACTATCTCAGCATTCTAAGTTCCCACCATACTGCGTAGTCCATAGTCTCTCTTTTGCCTCTACTTGGAACATCATCTCCATTTCTCCTCTAACTGCTGCTTGTCCTTTGGGTATCAGCTTAGTTGTGTCAGTTGAGAAGTTTATCTGATACACCTTACCTCCCATCCCCACTACCACACTGGCTTATGCTCCCAACCTGGAGTCAGCCAAACTGCAGAGTTTGAGGTTGCAGTCCTTGTAAGACTTCCTTCACTTCTGACACCATCTGCAAGTTTGGGGTTTCCCAAAACTACCCTCAGGTTTGATAATTTGCCAGAAAGACTTGCAAAACGCACTGAGAGCTATCATACTAACAGTTACAGTTTTTTACAGGAAAAGGATACATCAAAATTAGCCAAAGGAAGAGACACATAGGGCAGTCTGGTAAGGTTTCTAATACGAAACTTTTGTAGTCCTCAGGACATATTATTCTCCTGGAATCTTGTGTGTGACAGTACGCAGTACACACAGAGTATTATCAACCAGGGAAGCTCACCCCAACTTTGGTGTCCAGAGTGTTTTATTTTTTTGGGGGGGGGGGCTTATTGATTGCTTGTTTAAATGGAAAGGGACTTTATAGCACATGGCTGGG
>NW_007826369.1:0-807 GCF_000696425.1 Galeopterus variegatus
ATATTTACTTTTACTCAAATTCTGTAGCTTATATCTTGTGACAAATTACTTTAAAAAAAAAATCTGGTACTCTTCTACTGTTTGACAATTTTCCTTCTGATTTCTTTCTGTTATTCTCTTCCTCAGCTTGTCCCTTAAATGCAAAGATGACTTAGGCTTTAAGGACGACTGAGGCTTCATTTCTTTGTCTTTCTGATTCTCGTACAAGAGGTCTTTAAAAAGTTCATGGAAAGATTCGTGTTATCTCACAATTCTATTTTTTTCCATGAACTTTTTGAAGTATCCTCATACATTTTTATGAATGACATTAACCAAATGTGTGTTTTCCATTTCCATCAGTGTTATCAATGACCCTAAAATAGAAAATCTAGCCCAAACTGCTCTCCTGAGCTGCAGAACACATGTCCTATCACCTCCTGGGCACTGCTAGTTAAATGCTCTTTACATGTTTTCAAATTAACGTCATCAGAGTCCAATACAAGATCTCCGCCTCCCATTCCTCCTCATCCTTCTGTATTCTACCAAGAAGGTGACTTATCCCTCCCCAGCCTTTCAAAGGAAGCTATTCTGTAACTTATATGTTACAAACTTTATGTTGAAGTTTCCCAGTATTTGGAGATCTCTCAAAGAGCAGAACCAAGCTGTGCTTTGGTGGACACTGTAGATACATGGGAGTGGGGTTGGGGAGTGAACACAAAGTTCTCTGACAAAATGCACAACTGCTCAAAACTTCCTTTTTGATTTGGCCTTTATGTGGAGGCTGTCAAAACCAACTTGGCAGCCCCTCCGACCGAATGATCCAAAGTG
>NW_007826370.1:0-807 GCF_000696425.1 Galeopterus variegatus
CAATTGTCCCACCTTGATAGTACAGTCCCCTGAAATAATTGAAATTATCACTGAATCATAAGCACAAATACACATACACAGGCAG
This sequence comes from Galeopterus variegatus, assembly GCF_000696425.1. NCBI lineage: Eukaryota > Metazoa > Chordata > Mammalia > Dermoptera > Cynocephalidae > Galeopterus > Galeopterus variegatus. The sequence goes on from NW_007826370.1 coordinate 86, forward strand.
ATATATAAAAACAAACAAAAATTAGCAAACACCTAAACAAAGAGTAGTATAAATAATATTTGAGAAAAACATAAATTTTAGAATTTCAGAGAAGGAGGGGTAGTTGCTTCATTTGAAATTGATTTATGAATGTGTATTCATAAATAAATATGGATGTGTGGACTCCAATAAGTTTGTGGAAAATAGAATTAGGAGATAAAAATAAAAATATAAACTTTATTTCTCAACATAAGCTCCATCAAGTTCAAGACACCTTTGTAAGCAATAATACCAGCCATTTGGTCTATTTCTAAAGAACTATGCGTCCTGGAAATTTAACTATGTTAATGCAGTCATTTTCACATTATTAACTACAGAAAAATGAGTACCCTTTAAAGATTTTTTTAAGATTAGGAATCAAAAAGAAGTCAGAAGAAGCCAAATCAGGACTGTAAGTTCAATGCCTAATAATTTTCTGCCAAAATTCTAGCAAGATTCCTCTTGTTTGATGAGAGGCGTGAGCAAGAGCACTGTCATGGTGAAGGGCTTTCTGATGAAGCTTTCTTCAACATTTTTCTGCTAAAGCCTTGGCTTACTTTCTGAAAACACTCAAAATAAACAGATGTCATTCTCTTGCCCTCCAGAAAATCAGCAAGCAAAATGACACCAATATCCCAAAAAACTGTTGCCGTGACCTTTGCTGTTGACTGGTTTGCTTTTGCTTTCACTGGACCGCTTCCACC
>NW_007826371.1:0-807 GCF_000696425.1 Galeopterus variegatus
ACCTGTTTTTCTCCCTTTCTTTTAAACTCTTGAGTTCCCTAAAATAGGATTTTGTGTTTCAGACCTATTTTTTAATCCTGTTGTATTAAGTATGCTTGTGGCCCAAACATATTCTTATAAAGTCGGTGCTCTTTCAACAGATATTTGAGCCCTCACTATCGGCCAGACATGAGTTTAGAAACAGCATTGAACAAAACACAAAAATGCTTGCCTTCATGGAGTTTACTTTCTCATTTGTTGTTTTTAAAATCTGAATATGTATTTAACAAGAATTTACATTCTAGGGGTGATCAGCTGGCATTTAATCAGAAAGGCTCCCCTCCCAAAGCAGCTACTATGTAATCAGAAGCCATTCCCATTAGCCCTAAACACTTTATGGAAGGGATTTTAGAAATCGGATCTTATCCTTGAAATTTAACAACATATTCTATATGAGGGGTCTTAAAGACGTTCATGGGAAGACTTATTATCTTTTAATTCTATTTTTCCATGAACTTTTTGAAGTACCCTCATATATGTGATCTGTCTAAAATATTTTGGAGATATTCCCCTCCCTTGGAAACAGGGTATAAGATGGTAAACTCTATACCTTTTGCCTGTCGGCTTGGCTTAGGGTTACAGTCAAGTCTGGAATTGATTTTGGAGGATTTTAAGTGCCTAATACCATCTATGAAGTTAACGATTATGCTTTCAGGGTATTGTTGAATCTTCCTAAAGAGAACCTTTTATAGAATGTGGGGTTGAATCATATTAGAGGAATACAGAACTGGGATTTCATTGAATTTACCAAATAGATTGTATGAACTA
>NW_007826372.1:0-807 GCF_000696425.1 Galeopterus variegatus
GGCTGCATCCCCGATTAGCGCTCTAACTCTTGAAACAAACGGGAACACATTTCAACAGATTAACAAAATAGAAGTTTATTTCTTATTCACAAAACAGGCTTTGCTGGGCAGAAGTTTCTCCTCCAAGCAATGACTATGGGATTCTGGCTGTTTCCATCATGTGGTTCTGCCATGTTGACAATACAATAAATGACACCCAAATAATCAAAAAGACATGAAAAAGTACCCACTGTTATATGTCATTAGGAAGATGCAAATTAAATCACAATAAGATACCATTATAGGCCTGCCAGATAGCTAAAATTTAAAAGACTGACACCACCAAATATTGGCAAGGTTATGGAGCAACTGGAATGCTCATATATTATTGAGAAAATTAATTATACTTCTGATTTATGACCCAGAAATTCCACTCTTAGGTATTTACCTAAGGAAAAGGAGAATATGTGTCTGCAGAGACTTGTACAATAATGTTTGTAACAGCTTTACTTATAGTAGTTAAAACCTGAACACAGCCCAAATGCCTATCACCAGAAGAATAAATAAACAAATTAAGGTATATTCGTAAAATGAAATATTACTCATCAATAAAAAGGAACCACTATAGGACATAGAACAATATGGCTGGATATCAAAAACATTTTTCCTGGGTGAAAGAAGCTTTACACGAAAGAGTACTTTCTGTTTGATTCCATTTATATGATGTTTTAGAATAAGCAAAGCTAATCTATGGTGGGAAAAATCAGAACAGTGGTTGCCCCTGAATGTGTGGGATTGACTGGGAAGGGGTATGAGGGAACTTTCTGG
>NW_007826373.1:0-807 GCF_000696425.1 Galeopterus variegatus
CCACCCCTGAGGCAGACTGTCAGTGTCCCACTTGCATCCCTTGGACCCTTCCCTCTGACTTATGCCTGCTGGTGTCTGCTCCCTGCACCTGAGGGTTTTTTCCAGACCCACAAAACAGCCCCGCCCGCATGCCATGGGAATTACACACCATTACCCCCTTCAGCTTTCAATCAATGACTCTGGGGATTTGGGATGGAAATACCTAGCCTCCCCCCTCTGGTGGGGTCACCGCGCAGCCTGTGTGCCTCAGTGTTTCCCATGGGATTGAGTCCATTCATCCCCAGAGGCAGCTGGCTTAGCACGCGTCCTTTATTGGCTGCTTCCCCTGCCCTGTCGTGCTTTGTCGTGCTTTCCACTCCATGCTGGTGGTCCCTGCACCTCCAAAATAAACCATTGCATTTGCATCCTGGGGAAACCCAACCCAAGACGGCCCTGCCCCTCTTGCCTGCTGCCATGACAACCCACCTGCCAGCCAAATGACAATTTCCCAGGGAGTGGTAGCTCTGTCATTTCAGGCCTTGGGGTGAGGATGGCCAGAAGCTGAGCCCCCAGTGACTCACCATGGACAGGGCCAAGAGTAAGAGACTTACTGAGATTCGGGGGTTGCTTGTCACTACAGCCTAACCTCACCCACTCTAACTGATACAGCCCCTGGCTCCTCATTAGATGCAAAGACATATCTAATTCAAGGCATCTTATGAGAGGGAGAAAGAAAGAGACAGAGAGAGGAAGCACATGCATGTGTGTGCATGTGTGTGCATGCACAAGTGTGCCTGTGTGTGCTGGGGCAAAATGGAAGGGAAGGGA
>NW_007826374.1:0-807 GCF_000696425.1 Galeopterus variegatus
CCTGTCGTCAGCCCTGGCCTACAGAGCACAGTCATTTTCAAGATTCTTAGAGATGCAGTTACCCCTCTAATCAGTGCATTTCTTATTGCTTTGGTAAACGGTATCCCCCATGCTGTCCACAGGACATAGTCAGCTACCTGGTTTTCTGTCCTTGCATGGTACTTTCCTTCTACCATGCCTCTTTCTGCGAGCCTTTCTTTTTCTATTCCATTGTCTTCCATGTTTCTTTTGTTGTGTTGACTTCACATGCATGGACCATTGCTTCTTTTCCAGGTTTCAAGAACTAATCAAGACATTAGCTCTGGTTTCTGGTGTCTTTGTCAGGATGTTAAATCCTCTATCATGGGAGAATAGGTCTTTGCCAGGATGTTAAATCCTCTATCATGGGAGAATACTTTCGTATTAATAAACTTCCTCTTATACAACTTTTTTGTCCCCCTTGATATAGCACCTTCCAGATGTAGTTCCATAAATCAGTCCTGCTGGTACATGTTGGCTAGGTCCTATGGCTTATTTGGGGTATAGTTTCTTTTCTCTCTTAGTGAGCCTGGTACCTTCCTGGCAAGCTTAAATTATGACTAAACCCTGGTTGTTGATCTGTGTCAAGGTGGGGATTTGAGAATAGGCCCTGAAGGAGGTGTGTGCTGTTTCACAAGGTGGAGGCCTACTCACTGTCTTTAAGCAGAGGGAGGGTCTCAGTCTAACGGGAGAGAGTAGGCTACTTTGTCAGGCACAGACATTTTGACGTGATCTAGCACTCAAGATTTCAAGTGCAATGACTCAGACATTCCCATCCCATGTCTCAGA
>NW_007826375.1:0-807 GCF_000696425.1 Galeopterus variegatus
CGTGGTGTGGGGGAAGCTGCCCCTGGCAGGAGCCGCATGGCTGTGGGCCTTGCCTACCTCCCTTCCTCTCCTGATCTGCAGGCAGCTTATCTTGGATCCCAAGGGTTGGCTTGATAATCTCCGGAAGCTCTGCCCGCATCCTGTAATTCTGCTGCTGTCCAGCATGCATCATTTGGCCATAGATTGAAAGACTATAAGAAAGAATTTGTAATTAATGAGCAACTGTGGGATATTCTTTCTATTCTGGATTAGAAATACAGTTAAAGCTATGAAAATTCAAATTTGTAGTGAACATCAGGAATGATAGTGATGTAGAGTAAATAATCTATTTGTATTTAGGCTGGAAGCTATATATATATATATATATATATACACACACACACACATACACACACTTCTTGGACAAGCCACTTAATTACATTTGAGTTAAAAGCACTGCCTGGTGAAGTGGGGACACGTGCAGGGACAGTGAGCACGTGGGCTGTCTTTCCTGACGGCACAGCCTTGCATGTTCAGACTGATCCTTGATGCGGAGGCTCAGAGGGGAAACCTCAAGATAGGAGAGAATGAATCTGTCAGATTCATTTTTCTTCTTTTTCTCGAGGGTAAATTTATTTTTCATGTTTAGAAAGGAGTGTGTGACCATGTTGCGACAAAATCTTTTTTCCCTGTAATCATATTTCCACTTTCATTTCTAACAAAGCACATGTTTGGGTCTCAGTATCTCATTGGTTCACCTCTCTCTTTCCGAACAATCCCTCTGCATTTCACACTTGATGCCAAAGAAAGAAATGTGTGAATGCAGCC
>NW_007826376.1:0-807 GCF_000696425.1 Galeopterus variegatus
ATGGTAGCAAAAATAGGAGAAGAAGATTTAGTAAATTCATGATAATGAATTTACCATGTAGAACCTAAAAACTCCCTACATTTTTTAGGAAGTCACAGAATTTTTACTCAGGAGATAAGGATGCACTGATTTAGGGGAACTGGTATGTGTTTTACAGGCTCAGTAGTGGCTGTGCTTTTCAGCTAGTGTGGTTGGAGTTGCCCTATGGACCTGTGCTCCTTCATACCAGTGGGGATGCTGGCATTCTGACATGACAGTGGAAAGGTTGATGTAATATCGATATAGGGCTGCAAAACTTGATTGAGCTGTAAGTAAGGTGCCTTTACCTGAAGGGTTGTGGTAATGGGTTATGGATAATGGTGTTTTGGGGCTGACAGACAGGCACCTAATGTCGTTTATAGTTGTATAGGATGTATAGGATGTATATAGTTCTATTGTAAGTACAGGATTGAAAACTGTTCAATTTGTATAAGTAGAAAAAAAATCTGGAGCTGGTGAGCAGAAAGTTAATAATACCAGTCACAATGGAAAATCATTTCCTCAAACATTTTCCAAAATTAAGTCAAGTTATAGACAAAAAATTCCTTTACTAAAATTACATAGATGGATCCCCTTGAAGCAGGACCTTCCCAAACCATAGCATTTATATATGGTGACTTTTTTGCAGATTTTTTCAAAGAAAGATACTCAGTGCTTTGTGTATGAGAATATGAGGACATTGAAGACAATATGTCACAATTCAAAACGATGCTCTAGCTCATTTGTCAGGTGTTGTAATTTGGCTGCTTTAATGGACCCAGTTGTAAC
>NW_007826377.1:0-807 GCF_000696425.1 Galeopterus variegatus
TCTCCAGTAAACCTGAAGGAGAATGGCCAGACTAAAGCCATCTCAAAGACTCAGATTTACTAAGGGGCTTTTAAAGAGGGGGCTGAGGGAATGCAACATGGGAAGAGAAAAGCAGGAGGGAGGGCTGTGTGCAAGGGGCAGGTGCCAATTCTTGCCAAGGCTCCGTCTGGCTTCTGTTCCCATCTTTGCTGTTCTCTCAGTGTCTGGGTAGTAGGTGCAAATCTGCAACTTTACATTCGTGTAAACAATGTCATCTTGCCCCATAATGAAAGTTCAAAATATTACATAACCATGGGAAAAGGAGGGAACTCAGAAACATTCATGCCAAGAAAAAAAACTGTGTCCTTTAAAAATCTGCCCACAGGGCAGGCCTGTGGCTCACTCGGGAGAGTGCGGTGCTGATAACACCAAGGCCACGGGTTCAGATCCCATATAGGGATGGCCGGTTAGCTCACTGGCTGAGCCTGGTGCTGACAACACCAAGTCAAGGGCTAAGATCCCCTTACCGGTCATCTTTAAAAAAAAAAAAAATCTGCCCACAGCCCATGCAGTTTTAGGTCCCAACATTGCTTCCATCCTGCTCACTCCATCAGGATTTATTTACAGTGGAACCTGAAGCTGGAAATAACCTGCATATTTATAAGTAGGAGACAGTATAAACAAATTCTGGTACTACTTGGCAATAAAAAAGAACAAATTACTAATACATGCATCAACATATATGGATCTCAAAAACATGTTGAACAAAAGGAGCCTTACACAAAAGGACACATCCTCTATGACCCCTTTTATATGAAACTGTAGAAA
>NW_007826378.1:0-807 GCF_000696425.1 Galeopterus variegatus
TTTTTCAGAAATGTAAAAACATTTTCTCTGCTATTTTAAGCCTTAAAACAAAATATGAAAACAATACCATATTTATATTTAATAAAAAAAGCCAGAAAGTGTGTGAATTTAATTTTGTCCCCTCCTTTAGTGATAGATAAATGGCATCTTGAGTAAATCAATTATGTGCCCAAGATGACACAGTAAATTAATGATAGAGTCAGACTGGAACCCTGATTTTTCTTTTCTGGCATTAGCACAACAGAGTGTTTCAAAAGAGAAATATTTCTTCACTATATTGTACAAAGCTTAACATTGAATGGATATTAAATTAATTTTTTAAAAATGTCCCGCTTTTATAAATAGCTGCAGCTGCTGCATTTCATTAAAACTCATCTTTAAAAGTTAAACTTTAGTAAGGCAACATGGTATAGTGAAAGAAGCAAATATTTTGGGCCCACAGATCTCTGAGTTCAAATCAATTTTCTGTTCCTTGGTAGCTGTGAGGTACTTTTTCTGTACCTGAATATGGAGTAAATTAAACTTGCTCTAAATAAAGAATTGAGCTTGGAAGCTAGTGCTATGCCTGACACATATTAAGTAACCATTTGTTCTCCGCTTTCTTTGGCTGAAATATCATTTAATGAGATGCTTTGTAATCTAATAGTTGTGTAGCCTAATTCACCAATTATATAATGCAATTATTAAAAATTCCATAACTAAGAACAGATCAATCTAAATAATTCATACTTTATTTAAAAATTCATATACAGCTACCAATTATCATTACATTTAATACTTTTTGCTATCATATCCTAAATATTTAAT
>NW_007826379.1:0-807 GCF_000696425.1 Galeopterus variegatus
ACAACACCAAGCCAAGGGTTGAGATCCCCTTACCGGTCATCTTTAAAAAAAAAAGAAAAAACAGACACAGAATGGCACAGCTCACAGCACCAGCTCCCCAGCAAGAAGCAGCTCAAAGTGCCTGCACTGGCCATCAGGCAGCAGAGCAGGTCAGCTCGTCAGAGCAGGACAAACACAGGGGGAGGTGGTCAATGTCTAGCCATCCTGTCTATGGCACCAATTGCTATGGTCACCTGCAGAGGTGTGCTTCTGAGGCTGACACTGATGGCTATGTGCCACACACACGCTGAGAGGGTATGAAAAGGCTCATCACTCACATGACTGAGGTCTCTGGGGAGAGCTGAACAGGCCTCTCAGTCAGGTAGGAAATGCCTTGGGGGAGCAAGGAAAGGTGCCTGGCCTGGGTGTTTATTGGGGTTAGGTGGGAAGTTCAGGTGAGAATTCACTCCCCTGAGCAGGGGTTTGTATGGCTTGAGTCTCCCGCCAGCGCCAAAGGAGGGAACCCCCACACTTTGTCATCACTTTATCCAGATGTGGGGCACAAGGGGAAGGAGGAGGGTTGCTGCTTAAACCTGTCAGCAAGCATCAAAAAGTGGAGTCACTTTCTAGTCCGACATGGAAGGACATAGAAGCTGGCATTATTACCTAGACCAAAAGCAAACAAACCTAAATGAACAATTGTTCTTAGATCCAACACAGAATTGAGGTCACAGGGCAAAGTACTGTCCTCAAATTGGAGAGACAGACAGGCAGATCTAGAAAATCTTAACTTCCTGCAACAGACACCCATAAGCAAAAGGCTCTGTG
>NW_007826380.1:0-807 GCF_000696425.1 Galeopterus variegatus
ATTCAAAATCCCATTTTCTTCATTATTTTGCACCTCGGGGATTAAATGTCTACTGGCCTAACCCAATTAAATAATTACTTCCTCCTTTGCAGTGTTTGGTTTAGGCATGGAAATGGGATAAAACCTTGGTTAGTGAGATATATTAGGATGTAAGCTGAATGCCTTCTAGAAAAGGTGTCCAAGACAGCAAAATGGGTCCTTCCAGTCCTTGGATATTATTCTGGGAATGTGTTGCATGAAAAAGTGGCAATCAACCTGTATCCACAAGTACAGCATAGAAGCCAGTGTAGAGTTCTCTCTAGACTCACTCGAAGTAGCCAACCTTGGAACCACCTACTTGGATGCTATTATGAGACCTGAAAAATTTTACTTCTTGTGTATGGCCCTTTTCTCTAGATATGCCAGTACTTGTAGCAAAAGCATTTACAGTGACGTGTCTCTCCTGCTCAGACCCACTACCAAATTCTCTTTGGGACATTAAGAATTAAAGAAAGTGCTTACTCTTTCATCTGTCACACTATGTAGAAAACTTTTTCTTATTAATCAAAATTACATGTATAATTACTGCTCTTTTCCTTTAGGAACAAGTTCACTCTCTGAAGTTTTGTTAAATATTTATCCAGTTGTTATACTTAAGAGCAGAGGAAAGGATGAGTATGGAAAATATCCCAATAGTTAAAAGAGTTCAAATATATTCATATGTTAGAATGTGATATTATTGTTTATTGGAGAATATGAAATTTTACGCAGAAATGTGAATATTAGTACTTTCTGCTTTATTTGGAAGGATGACAGTCACCTTTATTA
>NW_007826381.1:0-807 GCF_000696425.1 Galeopterus variegatus
AGGACTTACAGGTGCACCTTAGTTTTGTGTTTGTGATTTGTGTCTGGTGTGTGTGCATGAGCCTGCATCTGCGTTGTTTGAATAGATGTAGGCATATTTGCACGTCATGTGGTAATCAGCCGCGCTGCAGGATGCTGAGGAATGAACAGTGGAATCTAGCGGCCTATGGGAACTAATATTTATTTTTCTCACTTCTGTGTTTGCAGTTGGCTGGGACTCAGCTGCTCTCTGCTCTGTTTGGTCAGGCATGGCTCTGGGCTGGGGGTTGGGTTCAGGTCAGACCCGCTGGTTTCCCCGATGTACTTGGACAGGTCACAGCTCGGGGTCTGCTCTTCTCATAGCAGATGGCAGAAGTGCAAGAGGCCACACCAACTATGTAAGCACATTGCAAATCTCACGTTATGTCTAATAACATCCCATTGTCCCAAGCAAGTGACACAGCGAGCCGGACATCAGTGGGGCAGGGACGTCTACTTCTGTTGCAGGGGAGGCCACCACCAGGTCACGTGACAAAGGGTGTGGATATGTGACTATGACAGGGAGGAAGTGGACAGTGGGGAAGAGTAATCCAGTCTTCCTCAGCAGGGCTGGTGTGTTCCTCTACACTGGAGTGGGGTTGGGGGAGAGGTCATTTTGGCAGGAGCTTCTGAGCCCAATAATCTTCCCCATTTACAGTGGCAGAAATGGCATGTCCTTTCACCTCAGATAACTCCCCAAAGCTGCCAGTCCTTCACCAGCTCCGCCTCTTAACAGGGCTTGGAAAGTGATACGTTTGCATTCTAATTTTTAGAATTTTTGAAGAAGTGA
>NW_007826382.1:0-807 GCF_000696425.1 Galeopterus variegatus
GAGATGCTCTGAGGTCACCATGTCCTGTTCAAATATCCTGCAATTCTTTATTCTGTAGGGAAAAGCACCAGACGGCTGCTCCTGCTTCTTTGTACTGATCATTGCAGTCATTTCTGTTCTATTTGCCACCATTTTAAAGACAAGCATAAGGGTGTTTCTAAGCACATTCCAGTGTTGTAATGCCATTCAAATTCTGTGATGAGCTGAGGCAATGCTGAGGAATCAGTACCTGGGACTAGCAGCAACAAAAGGAACAGGACACAGAGGTTATTTCCCATCCTCAAAGTGCTAACTATGGTTGAATGAGATGAGCTTAATTTACTCTGTGACCTCTTTATTGACTTGTGATCAAGGACTGTTGTTGGGCTTAACATCGTTGCATTTGCTCGAGACAAACTCAGTTTTCTGATTTCCCACCAGCCACCTGTCAGGCTGACAACGAGACCTCTCCCTGGGCACTGCCAGGGATTTCTTGGGTGGGCCATGCACACTTGAACATTTGTAGAATGATACTAAGTAAAACAACAAAGGGGCCAAGGTATGGTGGCCTGATATGGCTCACTCTCTTCATCTCCCATGCAAGAGCCAAAGTAGATTTCCATATTAAAGGTGAGAAATATATAGAAGTGCTTCTCCTGTGGAATATTTCAATCTGAAATCCAGGGGAAAAAAAAATCTCCTTCTCTTCTCCTTGGTGGAAGATGTATACAGAAGAGAAAATGTGTTTGGAAAGGGCGTAATAATGTGTGGTGTTCCCATGTGCCCTCTGTTCAGTTGGTAGTAATTAGGGTCTTCAATTCACAGTTC
>NW_007826383.1:0-807 GCF_000696425.1 Galeopterus variegatus
AAACTAGAGGTAAGATTCAATATGTTAATTAGAAATAGAGAAGATATAACTAAAACACAAATAAAACACAATGTTTGATATGAAAGGTGAAATAAAAGGCTTAACAGCAGAACAGAAACTTCAGAAAAAAAGACAGCTAACATTGATGACGTTAATGAAAATTACCTAAAATGAAACAAAGATAAGAATAAGAGTGGATAAAAATAATAATACTCATGAGCCCGGAGACAACTTCAAGTAGCTGTTACATGTGTAATTGGAGCCCTAGATCAGGGAGGGATGGACAGAAAAAATATTTTTCAAATTTGATAAAAACTCTGAAGCAACATGTCCATGAAGCACAACAATCTCCCAAAGCAAGACGAATAAAAGATATACATGTATGTCAACAATTACACTTTAAATCGTATCTTTACAATTTACAAAATGTTGCAAACATTTTAAATTGTACACTTTAATTAGTCATATATGTAGTGAAATATATATCCACCATACCTTAATAAAGCTTTTAAAATTGTAAAAAATTTTGAAGAGTGAAGATTTTATATAATAGTTGTCTTAAATATGTTACAGGTTGAGTGTCCCTTATCTAGTGTTTTGGATTTTAGATTTTTTTCAAATTATATACTATTTGAAGAATGCATACCAGTTGAGCATTGTAATCCAAAAATCCAAAATTCTAAATGCTCCAATGAGCATTTCCTTTAAGTGTCATATTAGCATTCAAAAAGTTTTGAATTTTGGAACCTTTTGGATTTTGAATGTTTGGATTAGAAATGCTCAGCCTGAATTTAATGTAGGAGAACT
>NW_007826384.1:0-807 GCF_000696425.1 Galeopterus variegatus
CCACCTGCTGTATTCTAAAGGATGTGTGGATTTCTTATAGATTTTGGTCTGTGAAAGGTAAGTCTCCTCCCTATTACATGGACACAGAAAAAGAACATTGATTTGATAAATCCAAGTAAAATTTGTAGTTTAGTTAATATTATTAAAAAAATTAATTTCTTAATTTTTAAAAATTTACCATGGTTATGCAAGATGCTAATATTAGCAGAGTTGAGGAAAGCTATATGGGAACTTTCTGTACTATCTTTAAAACTCTTCTTTGAACCTAAAAATACTTTAAAAAAATTTTAAGGGTTTAAAAACGTATCATGTGACACTAAAGAAAATTTAGTTGGGTGACTTTCTGATAATTTTCTCCAACAAAGATGGGAAAAAATTCTCATAGCTTTTATGGGAAAAAATTCTCAGAGCTTTTTTTTTTTTTTTTTACTTAGGACTCTTTAAATCAATGATTTCCTCCTGGTCCTATTGATCCTCATGGAATAGGTGCAGGATAAATGCTTACTGAATGAATCAGTCCTTTTGATGTATTTAAAGAACCTTTTATTATTGGGATTTGTATTGCCTTGAAAGGTGCTCCTAAAATTTTCTTTTGACTCACTTAAGTTTGAATTGCCCCTGACCTGCCACATTGTGTGCTTTTTGGTTCTCTTCATGAAAGATATCCGTGATGATTTAAAAAGATACATACTGCACTCATCCCTTTCCCCTTCAGCTGTCATGATGGATTCTTTTAACTTTTCTATTTATCTATCCCTACATGGTTTTTATTTTGCTATATGGTTTTTGACAAGAAAAAATAAAAAA
>NW_007826385.1:0-807 GCF_000696425.1 Galeopterus variegatus
AATTTGCACACAGAAGAACTCTAGCGCCACTGTACTACACATATGTCTATTTCCCTTCTTATTTTAAAGGTTTCAAAGCCCAAATATTAGTTTTAAATGTAATTGTAACCAGTCAAAGACATTTTAAATCCACATCTACTGATAAACACATGAATACACACACATGTATATATAGACTACATTTTTAAAAAATGCATTGTGGTTAAGAATTTCTGCTTCTCTTTGGGATGGAGTAGTTTGCATCAGGACAGCTTTCCGATCAAAGAAAACTAGAAAACATGGATAAAATATGAAAGCATCTCTTTAAAGGTATCATAGACATACAGTGGCAATGAGAGCTAGAGTAGGTGAAACTCCAGAGATGAAATAAATTCAGACAGGAAAGCTGTCATCCTCATCTACTTTTATTCTGGACGACTTTGCAAATCCTGAACACGAACAGGTCTTGAGAAGTGGGCCTTTGTATTAGCCAAGTACTAGTGGCAGTGAGGAGCGAGTTTTGGTGGAATCTTGAGCTCCAGCATTCAGGACATGTGCCAATCTGTTGTACAGGGCAGGAATCTGAGGTCAGGCAGTGTTTTCTCAATCTTGTGCAAACATTTTAGTCAGAAACTGATTGGGAGAGGGGCCCTGCCTACACACTATACTCAGAATTTTAAAAAACCTGGGTAATCAAGTGGAAATCAGATGTAGACAAATTTTCTGTGTCTTCAATCCCTGTGGACTGAGCACATTCCTTAAATGGATTAAGGTGATGAGCCTCCACTCTCTCTATCTAGCAGAGGGAGGGGCATGTCATCTCTCAAG
>NW_007826386.1:0-807 GCF_000696425.1 Galeopterus variegatus
GTATGTGGGAGGTGGGGGTTTGGGAGATAAGGATTGGAAGTCTCTGGGCTTCAGCTGGGAGGGGGTCTATGGGATTTGGTTGGGGGTCTCTAAGAGGTGGAGGTTTTTTTGTTTTGTTTTGTTTCGTTTTTGATGGCTGGCTGGTACAAGGAACCAAACCCATGACCTTGGGGTTATAAGGCTGCGCTCTAACAAACTGAGCTAACTAGCCAGCCCGAGGTGGTGGTTCTAGGTGGTTCTAAGGAGCAGAACTGGGAGGGTCTTAGGAACCAAGCCAGGGGTGTCTCAGAAGTGGGATTTTGGGGAGTGGGGCTGCGTTGGTCTGTGGGGAACTGGGCTGTGGAGTCTCTGAAAGGTGTTTCTTGCGGGGAGATCTTGTCCAAGTCCTACCTGACCAGGTGACAGATCTGCAGCTGCCTCAGCTCCTGTGTGTCTCCTGTGGCCTCCTGGTACTTGCGTTCTGGTCAAGGCTCTGTTATTTAGCATCCCAGATCTGCCAGCTCATCCTGTTCCCATCTCCCAGGCTCCCATGACTCTGCACCCTTCCCTCTACCCACAGCTCTTGGTACTGAAAGGATATAAAGTCAGCAGACGGGCAGCAAGGTCGGCGGAAGGCAGCACCCAGCTGTGCATGGCCAGCACCATGTTGAGAATGTGATCCCCATGGCGCAGGCTGCCAGCTGAGTCTGAGGGTGGGATAAGGGGTACTCTTGTCAGAATGGCCTCTGGGCACTGGACTGCACAGCCTCCAGAGCTGGTTGGACAGACTGTTTCTTTTTTTTTTCCTTTTTGTCTTTTTTCGTGTCC
>NW_007826387.1:0-807 GCF_000696425.1 Galeopterus variegatus
CGCAACCCTCAGTGTCGCGCCCGCACCGGACCGGGACCGGCAATGGGATCACAACCCTCGGCGTTGCTCCCACACCTCGCTCAGCCAATGAGCGGGAACCAGTCTGTATGTGGGATCCGAACCCTCGGCAGGAGCGCCACCGCGCTCCCAAGTGGTGCACTGCAGCAGTGCGCCACCGGGCCGGCCCTCATTTTCTGCATTTAACGGAATGATTGTAAGGTATTTTTCTCTTTATCGGTGGGATACTTTATATTTATAAATTTTCTAGAAACATCTTTGCCTTCCTAGGATAAACCCAATTTAATCACAGTGGAGTATCTTTTTCATATATATGGCTATTCTTCACTTGCTAATCTTTTATATTTTTGTCATGGAATGATTTTAATCTAGGTGAAATTCTAAATCTATGTTCACGAGTAAGAATATCATTTCTCATATTATATTTATCTGGCTTTAGGACTGAGCTTTAGATTACCACTGAGGCTCTGTTTCCATTATTGTAAGGATTCTCATGCCTATGACTCACACAAAGTTCTCCTTTGTAAATTTCAGCATGAGTTCAGTTCAATAATTATCTTGCTACCAAAAATCAGAGTCTCCTACTAAGCAATGAATTTGTTCCCACTGAAGGAAACTCTAAAGTGAATTACTTAGTTATAAAAGTACCTTGTTCAGATTCTATGTAACAAATACTTATCTTTGTTAAGGACACGTATGAAGTAAAAATTAGCAATACTTAATATTGCAGGTAGGCTAAAAAATGGAGAATTTTCCTCCTGACTTACCATGTTGTGGTAAATAATATTA
>NW_007826388.1:0-807 GCF_000696425.1 Galeopterus variegatus
CATCTTTTAGCTGACGCTATCTAAAGGGTGCACAAAAGTTTTTAGAAAAGGTTATACCTTGGGCCGGCCCGGTGGCGCACTGGATAGTGCACCACTTGGGAAGCACGGTGGTGCTCCCGCCGAGGGTTCGGATCCCACATACAGACCGGTTCCCGCTCACTGGCTGAGCGAGGCGCGGGAGCATCGCCGAGGGTTGCGATCCCGTTGCCGGTCCCCGGTCTGGTACAGGGGCAACACTGAGGGTTGCGATCCGTTGCCGGACACGGAAAAAGACAAAAGACAAAAAAAAAATAAAAATAAAGAAAAGGTTATACCTTGTAAACCTTGCTATATCCAAGGTTCTACTAAGAAGCAGGAAAATGAATATTAGTTTAAATAAGCATCATATTCAAAAATAAGAGATTTTTATTTTGCCATAGTGCCTACCACGGTACCCTACACAGTGCAGATGTTCAATAAATATTTATTGGAGGAATAAACAAACATTATTTGCATGGTCAATGATCAAACAGCAGATGTCTAAACCAGGATTGGTGCCCTACAGAGACAATGTAAAAAATCAAAAATGTTCACCAATTTCACAAATACATCAAGAAATAAAAGCAACTTTAAACAACTAAGTACAATTTTTCACCTATCAAGTGGTAAAAAACAAAAAAAATTAAATTTATAGTATCAGTAAGTGGGGCAAGGATATCAGCAAATGACTTTCACCACATTGGTGGTGGGAATATAAACTGATACAGCATTTTTGCAGGGTAAATTGTCAGGGTAATCAATCCACATGTTAAATGTACATACTCTTTG
>NW_007826389.1:0-807 GCF_000696425.1 Galeopterus variegatus
TGGAGGAAGGAATTGGTAAAGGGCCCTGAATAGCATTGACAGTATATATTCTGAAATTCCTTTAGAAAAAATAACTTTATTTGAAACTCTTTAGTCCCTAACACTTTATTTCCCTATCTTGCAGCTGCTGGTATAATGCAGTATTTCTTAAGTTTGTAACAATTGCATTATAACAGAACAGACTTAATGTAGAATATTAGTCTTATTCTTTCTGTCATGTTGGGTTACGTATTATACTCAGGCAAATAGTAAATCCTGTGTCTGAATGAAAATTAGAGAAAGAAAATCATGTAAACATGTTATATTAATGCAAACTTCTTAGTAATATTTCTGTTAAAGAAAGGATTTATAAGCCTGCAAAAATAAAGAATGCTTGTACTGGTGGAGGCTTGGAAAATTTGCCCCCTGCTGCCACTGACTGATCATTAGAGTGTGGCCTTCCACCCCCACCCACACTGTGACCTTCTGTGCAGCATGACATTCCACAGTGGAGTCTGGTGACAGCCAGGTTGTTTTATGTAACTGTCCTTCAAAAGTGTGTCTTATTATTCACTTTCTTCTTTATGTTCGTTGCTCAGAAAACCTTTGTGCTTATATGTGTGACACACTCCAAGTATCAGATGTTTAGAGTTGATTGCCTGGAGAAATCCTCATCTGTTTATACCCTGGGAGGCAGGCTCTAGTGCAGGAGGTAAGAAGCATGGGCCTCTGGGGCACGATGGGCCTGTTCCAATCCTGTTCTGCCCTTCAGGATCCACGAGACGCCCGCATGGTTCAGATTCTCTCTGGACTTCAGTTTCTTTTTTT
>NW_007826390.1:0-807 GCF_000696425.1 Galeopterus variegatus
CTACAAAGTTATAGCAATCCAAACAATATGACACTAGTATAAAAACAGACACATGTGGAATTTAGTATATAGAGCATATGTACTTCACAGGGCCTGGTTTTCCATAGCCATGCAGTTTCAAACATTGACCTTGCAAGGACAGGAAATTTTCTTCAGGGTATAATTCGCTGTTGCAAGATAAGGATTTTGGCACAGCAGGTTGCTGGCTCAAAAGACAGACTAGTTACTGATCGTTATGTAAAGATATTGAGAGATTGTTGTTAAGATGGAATGTTTGCAAAGATCAAACTGTTGTTGATTGGACGCCTTAATTGTCTACTGAAATGTCATCTGGCTTGTTTCACTGAAAGTTACCAGCCTATACTGTTAAACTATAACGCCACCTTTGTTCTCTTCCTGTAAATTCCTGGTCTGGAAAATAAATGCAGGAGAAAACCCCAATTCAGTGTTAATTTCCCAAGGAAGGAATGCCTCTCTCTTGAGGGTTCCAGGGGATTAATCACTTTGGGGCCTCTCACTGCTCAGTAGTGATGGGCTTTGAGTAATACTTTGCATCTCTGTCACCCAGAGGAAGTGGGATGACAAATCCGTGGGGAACAAAGCAACACAAAGTGGCAGACACATAAGCCACTGGAACAGAAAAGAAAGCACCAAAATAAATGCAAGCACATACAATCAAATAACATTTCACAAGACTACCAAGAAGGCAAATGAAGAAAAAATAGTTTCTTCAATAAATGATATCAAGGAAAACTGGATATCCACATACAAGATAATAAATTTAGACCCTTATCTCACACCATATAC
>NW_007826391.1:0-807 GCF_000696425.1 Galeopterus variegatus
ATTATATATTGAATAATAAAACATAACATACAATATAGATTTGAATGATATAGAACACTATATGGTATAGACTCATATTGGATACTGATTTGGCCTGAAGTAATGTTTAATCTTTTAATTATTAAATAATTAATATATAGAAAACAATAAGAAGTTTCAGTCAGTCCACATTCTTATAACATTTTTTTAATAGGCAAACCATTCTCCATAAGAATGATCATTAGATAGCGCAGTATGTATATTAACCAACTAAATATTGAGATGGCCCATTAGGAAAATTAGAATATTCCTGATTTTTTTAAAACAACAAATAGTTGCTATTTTTATTTCCTTAAGGAAACTGAATAATCAAACTTTTGCAAAATATCATGGAAGAATATGGATCCTTATCAGTGGCTCTAGAGAAACCATCAAGTTACTTGGGTGCCCACTCTGCCATGAACCATCCAGTGACATACAGCCTCTGTACTCAGATGGCAGTGTAACTTGTCCTGATGAAACAGTGTAGTGCTTTATAGAAATCAGGGAGACATTTTTCAAAAGAGGTATATAGAAATCAAAGGTATCTCATCACATTCATTCCTCTAGTGATATTTTTATAAGAAAATTTCTGTTTCATATTTAAGGACAAACATATGGAATTTTAAAATAATTAAATATATACTATTAGACTCCAAGTAATACTAGAAGCTACATGTATAAATACGTCAAGAATGTGCTTTAAAATAGCAAGCTACAAAACCAAGTAAAATCTTCTTCCAATAAAGTTCTGATAAGAATCATGCCTACATCTATTAAGTTTTCATC
>NW_007826392.1:0-807 GCF_000696425.1 Galeopterus variegatus
CCTTCAGAAAATATTCCAAGGGACATCTTAGGAAGAGTCTTTGTCCCAGTTGTGCAAAAGTTTTTTCAGCAAAATCCACTGAGCAAGCCAGAGGAAAACCTCCTCTGCCACCTTTGTTTTTCAACACAAAATAAGCATTTTATTTATATCCCATACATAATAGCAATAAATCTATTGCAAAGATACCTATAATAATAAAGTAGAAAGTTTAAATATTTAATTGAGAGATTCCTGGAGGGCCTTGTGCCTGGGGGAGGACATGAAAGCTCTAAGCCTCTTCCCGTACACCTCACCCTACGCATCTCTTCATCTGTATCCTTTGTAATATCCTTTGTAATAAACCAATAAACGTAAAATAAATAAATAAATATTTAATCGAAGAAAATTTATAATTATTTTCTGCTCCTTGCTGGAAAATTTATTTATTTTTTGGTGACATGAACTTTAGAGTTCTTGGAGAAGAGAATTTTTAGGAGAAGTAGAGCTCTATGTTCAAAGAATGATTAATGCCCAAGAAGCATTACAGAGTAGAGATTAAGTTTGCACATTTGGTCAAATCTTCATTCAAATCCCAACTTAAAATAAGTAGCCCTAGGTAAGTTGATCTCTCTGAGCCTCAATTTTTCTCTCCAATAAAATGTAAACTTTCCTTCTAAGGTTGTTGGGAAGAGTAAATTTGATATCTGCCACAGGGCACAATAGATAACAGATAGTAAATGGTAGGCATAGTATTAATCCGTCCATCATAGTTGAAGAACTGGAAAATGGTAACTATTCTTTTTCCTCCCAGACCTAGACAAGAATTTT
>NW_007826393.1:0-807 GCF_000696425.1 Galeopterus variegatus
TTGGGGTTGGTTGCTTTTTTGTACTGAATTGTAATAATTTTTTAAATATTCTGAATGCAACTCTTTTGTCAGACATATGTATTAAAAATATTTTCTTTCTATCTCAAGTACCTCACCTTTTAATTTTAGTAGAATCTTTCAAAAAGCAAAAATTAAATTTTTTTCTGGAGTTAATTCACCATTTTTTTCTTATATGGTTAGTGCTTTTGTGTCCTGAATAAGACTCTGCCTAACTGAAGGTCACAAAGATTTTTCTCTTCTGTATTTTTCTAAATGTGTTAGTTTTAGTTTTTATGTATATTTTTACAATTCATTTTGTGTTTATTTTGTGCCAACAAAGGGGAAAATTAGACTGTATCATACATTCTAACTTTCATGTAAGATCTAAAAAATATACGTGATCAAGGAAGTTGCCTTCCTCCTTTGTAAACAGAGGGAAAGTAACTTTGGGATTAAGCCATGTTTGGGTTTCCTTAGTCTATTGGCTGAAAATGTTTTAAAGAAATGCATGTAGGAATCAAATTTGGGGTATTCCAAATTTCACTTTATTAAGAAAAAAAGCTATAGAAGTAAAAATATACTTAGCCCCACATCAGTTTGTTTTTATTTTTTTAATTGCCTTTTTAATAATTTTACAGCCCAGAAGAGAATGTTAACTGAACTGGCCCATCAGCATATGAAGTCCCAGTAGATAATTTTTTCCACTGAATAATTTTTTCTAATTTTTATGGGGAAGCAAATCTGTTTCCCCTCTTTCCTTCTGTTTGCCATTTTTTTTTTGTCCTTTTTTTTTTTTTTTTTTTTTTT
>NW_007826394.1:0-807 GCF_000696425.1 Galeopterus variegatus
CTTCTTTTGTTGATGTAGTGTATCACATTGGTTGATATTTGTATTTTGTTGAACCATGGTTGCATCCCAGGGATAAATTCCTGATAACATTAAAAGTTTGGTGCAAACTCTAATCCTTTCCCTCCCTCCCAAGGTAGAGTCTTCACATTGTGTGCCTTCTCCCAGTTGCACAAATCTGTGCCAACCACAGCAAGATATCATTGCTTTCCTTTGTTCTCAGCAGCCTCTATGTATCTAAACTGTGCTAGTTTGGTCCGTGCTCTGAGCAAGATCAGACAGAAACTAGTCCCTAGAGAAGTACTCCAACAGGCCAGAAGGTTGAATGCATTTTCCACTCTCACTTTTCTCCAAAGGGAGTAGTCACTGGTGCGGTATTCTTTCTCAGTGCTGAGCTGTGCCAGTTTATGAGAGGGGCTGAGGTAGGTAAAGTGAAATTGCTCTTCTTGCCCATTTCGTGGCAACTGTTTTATAGCTTTGTACTCACCTGAGGTACTGCAGCTTCTTTTTTATTATTTTATGTTTATTTATGATTGATACATAATAATTGTACATATTTATGGTGTACACCATGATATTTCAATGTATGTATACATTGTGTATTAATCAAATCAGGGCAATTAGCATGTCTGTCATCTTCAACATTTATCATTTCTTTGTAATGAGAACAATCAAAAACTTCTCTTCTAGCTACTTTGAAATATACAATATTGTTAACTGTAGTCATCCAACTGTGCAGGAGAACACCCGAAGGTATCCTTTTTATCCAACTATAGCTTTGCACCCATTGACCAATCTCATTATTGCTCA
>NW_007826395.1:0-807 GCF_000696425.1 Galeopterus variegatus
ATAACAAGTAAAGGAGTATCAACCTAGAAAATGTCATGAATTTTTTGAAAGTCCAACTATTTATAGAAAATTCACTTTCAAGCACAGCCTTTAATTTGGAGTTATATTTCTATCGGATCTGTCTATAGCTTTAAAAACCATTAAAGCTGGCTTTGATTTCTGCATTTAGAAATTAATCTCATGTGGCTAGATCCCAGCCACTGGGGCTGCTGTTCTAGAACAACCTCTCTCTGCGAAACCTTGTAAAAAGTGAGGAGAAACACCCACCTACCACACTACCAAATGCCTGCACTGACTTGCACTCATGGAGAGGTTACTTCATGTGTTCTTTTCTTTAAAAACATTATCTAAATTTTTATCTCAGGTTGAACAACTCTTTGTAATTTTAACACATGATGGAGAGATCATTTTGACAGATAAAAAGTCACTAGCATAATAAACACAGCTCTGTCAACTCTAAATTCTAGTAATAGAATAACATTTTACTACCTCCGACTTATGTAAAACAGGCAATAGTAAATACAGGCATCACTACTGATGGTGAGAAAAAGGAAGTGAGTTGACTCCTCTCCAGCTGCATCTTTCTACACTGGCTTACATACAAACGAAGCTTCAGGAACAACAAAATATTTACCATATCCTGAATAGTCACGGCTTTTTCTCTCATCTCTGTAGGTCTCTCTACAAAGTAGAATTTTAAACCCTCCTTTTTTCTGGCTACCTTCTATTCAGTTTTCAGATCAGAGCCCAGAGTTAAACTCCTCCAGATGGCTACCTTCTCCCCACTAGTCCAAATGAGGTGTTATC
>NW_007826396.1:0-807 GCF_000696425.1 Galeopterus variegatus
ATTTCTCTAAGTAAGGATAAAAATGCCTATTGTTACTTTAACAAATGAAGGAGAAAAAATACGATCTAAATATATGTATAAAATAACCTGATTAATTGTATCATTCAATGATGATTAAGAAATCATAACAATGTAGGATTTTAAGGGGTCAAACTCAATTATGAAACACAAGAGTTATTGATTTCAAGTCAGACAAAAGACAAAAGATGATGACTGTCACTGCTCTATTAATATCATACCAGACATATTAGATTAAATATTAGAGAAAAATCAATAAATCTCATACTGGAGCCCAATGAAAAAACGTAATTTCTCTTTTTTTATAATTGTATTATTATTTACAAGGAAGGCACAAATTACTGGAAAAATTATTAGAATTTCAACATAACTTTGTTGGATACAATATTAATGTATAGAAATTAATATTTTAGTATACAAAGCCAAAACGTGTTATGATTTACAATTATAGTATTTATCTTAGCAACCAAAACAAAATGCATCAATGCTATATCTTGAAATAGTTGTATAAGAAAATTAACATGTTTAGCAGCAATAAACACACACAGTTATGAGGAAAAACTTTATGTCCATTGATTGAAAGTACTAACATTGTAAAGAAACCAATTATGCTCAAATTAATCTACTGCTTAAAGGTAACTCAAACTCCCTATCAGCCTTTTTCAGGAAATTTTAATGAGCTGAGTCAAAAATATGGTAAGAAGAGATCAAGAGAAGCCAGCCCATTTTGAGAGAAGGAAAACCATGAGGAAGAGTCTTATACACGTATGCAATAATTTTATTATAAAG
>NW_007826397.1:0-807 GCF_000696425.1 Galeopterus variegatus
GGCAGGTTGCACATGTCGGGGGGGACGTGGCCGAGGCCCGAAGTCCCCCACCGCCCGGCCCGCAACTTGACCACTTTAAATGGGAGTGGTTATTTTTCTCTTTTGTCACCTTGAGAGGTAAACATGTGGGAGAGGACAGGAGCGCCCTCACCTGGTCCAAACGGAGAACTTCATGCGTTGTTTTTAACCGAGGATCTCATCACACAGAGCAGTTTTGGATAACCCTGCTTTTTCATCTATAAAGAAACAACAAAGAATTGTACACATAGGGTGAAAAAGAATTGTACACATAAGGTGTAATTCTATAGTGTTGCTGTATTAATTAGTTCAGCTATTAAAATGTTCTCTTTTTGTTCAGTAAATGTTTATTTACTGAGACCAACTCTGCTAGAAATGACACTCAGCCTGTAGTGACCTAAGATGGGTATGACTTTCGAAGACCAGGTGCTTGGTCATATTATAGCCTAGGGGGAGGGAGCTGAACCAGCAGCAGGCCAGCTCGATCCTGAATGTATGACAATATGTGTATCTCCCCCCTCGCCATCTTCAAAAGAACTTACTGTCTTTCCTAATGCTGGAACTTCACTCGAATTTTAGAATTATAGGATAACATTTATTCGGTGCAGAAATCAACTCTTTCTCTGGGTACCATGAAATAAGTAATGATGACCTAGAAAGTGAGATTCACTTTCACAGTTAAACTCTGAAGTTTTCCTGATTCTGCATTAACACGTATGATTTCAGCCTTTAACTGTTACACCTCATCATGATTCAGTAAGGATGACCTAAGTAGAGAGTCATAGGCCA
>NW_007826398.1:0-807 GCF_000696425.1 Galeopterus variegatus
GAGCGCCGCCGCGCTTCCCAAGCGGCGCACTATCCAGTGCGCCACCGGGCTGGCCCTCCAAGAGTTTTTTTGTAGATGCTTTAGGCTGTTCGATATATAGTATCATGTCATCTGCAAACAGGGACAATTTGACTTCATCTTTTCCAATCTGGATGCCCTTCATTTCCTTCTCTTTTCTGATTGCTCTGGCTAGTACTTCCAACACTATGTTGAATAGGAGTGGTGAGAGTGGGCATCCTTGTCTGGTTCCTGTTCTTAAAGGAAAAGCTTTCAGCTTTTCCCCATTCAGGATGATATTGGCAGTGGGTTTATCATATATGGCTTTAATTATGTTGAGATACTTTCTGTCTATACCTAACTTATAGATGGTCTTCGTCATGAATGATTGTGGAATTTTATCAAATGCTTTTTCAGCATCAATGGAGATGATCAGATGGTCCTTGTGTTTGATTTTATTAATATGGTGGATCACATTTATTGATTTGCGTATGTTGAATGAACCTTGCATCCCTGGGATGAATCCCACTTGATCGTGGTGAATAATTTTACATATGTGTTGTTGTATTCTGTTTGCTAATATTTTATTGAGGATTTTTGCATCTATGTTCATCAAGGATGTCGGCCTGTAGTTTTCTTTCTTGGTTATATCTTTACCTGGTTTTGGTATCAGGATGATGTTTGCTTCATAGAACGAGTTTGGGAGATTTGCATCTTTTTCAATCTTTTGGAATAGTTTTTAAAGAATCGGTGTTAATTCCTCTTTGAATGTTTGGTAAAATTCTACTGTGAATCCATCTGGTCCTGGGC
>NW_007826399.1:0-807 GCF_000696425.1 Galeopterus variegatus
GACCGGTCCGCTCACTGGTTGAGCGTGGTGCGGGCGCAACACTGAGGGTTGCGATCCCGTTACTGGTCATGAAAAAAGACAAAAAAAAAAATAGTACAGGTGAGAGCTGTTGTCATGTAGCCTAGTCTGGTAGCATTGGGGGGTAAGGAGTGGTCAGATTGTTTCAAAGGCAGATCCAATAGAATCGACTGCCAACTTAGATGTGGAGCTGAAAGATGTCAAAACCGGTTCTTAGGTGTTTGGCCTGAGCAACTGGATGAAAAAGGAGCTGCCATTTACAAAAGTGAGGAAGACTGAGGGAGAAGCAGGTTCAAAGCTGGAAAGGAATCACTAGAGGTGAGTAGTGGTACTTGACAATGGAAAGGAAGCCTGGGTTCAAATCATGGAAGGCTTTGAATTCCAGATTCATGGATTTGGCCCGTTTCTTATAAAGTCATGAAAGGTCATACAGAAGGAGAATTATTCACTGAAGCTTGTGATTTAGGAAGATAAATCTGACAACAACATGGACTGTGAAATAAAATAGGCAGAGAATTAAAAACTTCTCACTTTAGGCACCAAGGCAAGAGAAGATATGCACCTAATGTGGTAGTGATGATTATCTGAGAATCCAAGTAAGAATCCATAGGAGTTAGCGGCTGATTAGAACTGGGATATAAGGTGTTGGGAAAAATAGGAAAACGTCAGGGCCCCTCAGATGTTCAGAATCTTGCCGAGCATTTGCTGTGAATATCCTCAGATGTTCCTGTTACTACTTAATGTAAGCTGTGTATGGGCACCCAGGTGTCCAGGGTTGTGGACTTAAGT
>NW_007826400.1:0-807 GCF_000696425.1 Galeopterus variegatus
AGATTAGTAATAAAATTTCTCATTTTGTTGATTATTGCATGCTTATTGAGTCTTTTTAAATAAAACTTAATGTCACCTAAATTAAATGTCTCCTTCTAAACTGTAGGTTTTATAAAGAACTCAGTTTAGTCTTCAGAGGCTAGTGTATTTTGTGTAGTAATTTTTGAAGTGTGATTGCTCTGCAATTCATTCCAAAAAGCATTTCTTGAGGGTCTACTATTGCCAAGAATGTAAGTAAACAAAAAAATAAGGCATATGCCTTTAGGCACATGTTCTTAAATTAGATCATGTACCAGCCAATAGACAGAGTGCTTCTGTGAACTAAAAAAATGGCGTGATGAAAAACATATGCTGCATTGAAAAACAGAGCAAAAGGTACTGTAATCTTTTTGCTGTGAACATGATGCATACATAAAAACAAAGATCCAGATCCTTTCTCTATATATTTAAGAAAGACACACATGATAAACAGAAAAATGTTTAGAATTGGTTATAGTTTCTGCACTTTCATGAATTATTCATTATTTTTACATCTCTAGCAACACATCAACGAATTGCTAAGGTTTCTCTCAAATTTCTCCAATAGCATCTTGAAAGTCATGTTTTGTTTCTGCAACAAAATAAGTGATAAAATTATTTTAAAGTAGTACATGAAATGTTCATATGTAAATGTGATTTATATATTTTCCTGTTTTATAGGCCTAAAGAAAAATAACGCTATTTTTAATATCAATAAACAAGAATGCTTAAAGCATATATGCAAATAACAAGAAGAGAAATTGGTTCAAAATGCATATTAAACAACTG
>NW_007826401.1:0-807 GCF_000696425.1 Galeopterus variegatus
ACATAATAATCAACTACATTGTATATTGACAAAATAAAAATAATTAAAAAAAATAAATAAAAAATAAAAAAATAATAAAAAAATAATAAACTCGGCTCAAATAAATTATTTAGAACATAATTAACTGTGGAAAAATAAATTGTAATACAATAGACATTTGCATGGAGAAAAAGTCAAATTATAAAATAATAATAATAATAATAATAATAATAATAATAAATAGGCCAAGAGAAATGATGGAAAATGTTGGCCTTAAATTGCCACAAGAAATCAATATATATATATATATATATATATATATATAGTTGGCTATATGTGTGTGTGTGTGTATCCATATATATATATATATATAAACATACATATATATATATATATATATGTGACAAATCTGCAGAAATTAATACTGGAAAAAACTAATTACATTATTTGTTTCTAAAAATGACAAATACCAATGCATAATTGTGTCTCTTTTTTTCAGAAATTATGTCAATGTAATTAAAAAGTATTAATGCATTACCATTTTCCTTCTTGTACTGTGATACTCATTTGTATATTTCATTTATTTTATATGTGTTTTATTTTTGTACAAAAAGCTAAAATAAAACTCACTTTCTGGTTTTTTTTCTGACAATTATCATTATTTATTTTATTTTATGATCAGTAGTGCAAATAACTTTGTCATATAAAGGAAGGGGTAATAAAAATTGATTTCCTCCTGGTGTGAAATATTCCAGGAGCGTCATTGCATTTCAAAAGCAGTTTTACAGCTTTCCATACACACACACATATGTGCGTGCACACACACAG
>NW_007826402.1:0-807 GCF_000696425.1 Galeopterus variegatus
AATCTCGTTTGCTCATGCCCCACTTGCACCACAGCTGAGGGATCCCAGAAAGCAGCCCACCGTGGGTTTTATATGTCAGGGTGACCTGACTCACTGGGCTAAAGCCTTGAAGGGCTTCCTGTTTCTAAAGTGAGGTGTTGGGCTGGAACTGAGCCTCTGCTGTTCTGGCCGGTCCATCTCTTATATTAAGATGTTACATTCCAGTGCTTTCTACAGTTATTCTTGAGACCTGTAAGTGAAAAAGGAGGGAGAAGTGGGTCAAAACCCACCTGGAGAAAAGTCTTGCAGTTTTAGTTTCAATAAACCATAAGTATAATAGCTTTCTGAGTTCTGTGAGTTCTTTTTGTGAATTATTGAAACTGATGGTGGTTTGGGGAACCTCTGACACAAGTATTAATTCTAAGAAAGCCCTCACACATTTTTCTCTTTTTAAAAATTATGGTTTAGAACTTTTTGTTTTTATATTAATGTAGAATATGAAAAATCCAGTTTGTTCCAAAATAGATTGTATATAATAATTGCAAATTAGAATGCAAAATAATATATTTATTTTAAATAATTCACCCAAATCAAATAAAAAATAACTTTGAGTATTGCCAAAATCATAAGTTCTATGTGATTATCTCCATTAACCTGCCTTCCAGATATTTAAAACCACTCTTCTGCAATTTTTACTATCCCCAAACTTTCAATTAAAAAAATTATCTATATCCCCAAAGCTATACCTTTAATAAATTTATACTTTCTTTTTTTTTTAGTCTTTTGTCTTTTTTCCGTGTCCGGCAACGGATCGCAACCCTCAGTGTT
>NW_007826403.1:0-807 GCF_000696425.1 Galeopterus variegatus
ATTTCAGGCCAGCATTAAATAGCAATCTCTGCGCCTCAATTTCATTTTCTCTTAAATGGGGAGAGCAGTGCGCCTAAAAATAGGACTTACCCCTTCTTTTTGATATGCGAATGAATGAGACAGGACATATTAAGTACATTTGCAGACTTGGGACATAGTTAGTACCAATTTCCCTCCCTCTCCAACCTCTGTCCCCTTCATTCTTTGTTTTCCAGCCTCAACAACTGTTCTAATTCCTTTAAAGATTCCAGGCTCTTTCCTGAACCAGAGTCTTCACTCCATCATTGCCTCAGTCTGATGCTTCTCTTCCTGTCTTTTGCCAGGCTTATATGTCAAGGTTCTTTGGTTACAAGTAAAAGGAGCAAACTTTTTAAATTTAGGTAAGAATAAATTGATCAATAGGACACTAAATAGTTTATAAAAATGAAAAAAGCTAGAGAGCTGGGTCATGGGAAAAAAAGAGAATCAGGACGACTGTTCCAGTATCTATTGCTGTTAGGTGACAAACTGCCCCCCAAACATGATGGTATAAAACAACAATCACTTATTTTGTTTATGAATCTTCAGTTTGGGGAGGGACCCAAGGGAACAAGAAGTCTCCATTCCATGTGGTGTCAGTTGGCCTGACAGGGGGCTAGAGGATCCACTTTCAATATGGATCACTCGCATGGCCAGCAAGTTGGTTGGAGTTGGGAGCTGGGAGCCTTGGTTCTTCTCTATGTGTTCTTGGGATTCTTCACAGTGTAGTGAAGCTTTTGGTACTGGCCTCATTGCTATGAACCTGGAAACTGGAGGGTCATGGACCAT
>NW_007826404.1:0-806 GCF_000696425.1 Galeopterus variegatus
GGACAAAAGACAGGAACAGACACTGAGAAAGAGATCAAAATATGTAACAAACCAAACAGGATGCAAAATACAACCGCACCCACACATACCCACTAGATTGAAAGATAAGTAAATAGGAGCCTTCACAAACTCGTTAATCCTTTAATGAACATCTGGCTGTATCAATAAGAGTGTGCTAAGAACAGCAACAGCTCACAAACCCCAGGGATGGGAGGCCCATTGGGAATGTCAACTTCGGGATGCATTTGATGTCATCTGCTCATGTTGCAGGTGCTGGATCATACCCTGCAACCCAGCAATTCTACTACTAAGTACAGCTCCACCAGGATGCGTGTATGAAATTGCTCGTAGCAAACTGGCCTGTGATTGCCCAAAACTGGAAGCAAATCACTGGACAATGGGAACATCAGTTGTGACACAGCCGTGCAGTGAACTACTAGGCTATGCTGAGAATTAGTGACATGAAAATACATCTGAGAACGAGGATAAAACTCCAAAATGTATCTTTGAGTAAAATAAGAAGACATGTGATTCCACTTGTGGAATTCACGTTTGATTTCATTCCTGCAGAACAGTATAGGCGGAACCAAACTTCCAGTGGTAAAACCATAAGGAAAAGCAAGGAATATGAGTCTCCCAAGGTCAAGGTAGCTGTTACCTAGAGGGGAAGGAGAGTTATGATTGCAGAGGGGCACGCAGAGGATCCCAGGCTGCCAGGAACATTCTCTTTCATGACATGGGTGCGGGTTTCAGGGGAATCTCTTTTTACTTATTTATCAACCTGTACATACACTTTGCCCTTTTCT
>NW_007826405.1:0-806 GCF_000696425.1 Galeopterus variegatus
TACTCCTTGACTGATTCCTAGATAGGATGCTGCCTTTGGCTCCTGACCAAGACCCTGAGAATGCTCTTTTTTCACCCCTGCTTCCAGGCAGAGGGGGCAGCCCTCAACTCCTGCTTAAGACCCTATGTGTGCTCTGTTTCTTGCTTGCTTCCAGGCAGAAGGGGATTCCCTTGGCTCCTGCCTAGGAACTCATTATGTTTCTTAAATCTATCTGTAATTATTTTTAGTCCCACTTCCATAGATCAGATACTTTGCAATTCTCAGTTTACTTCAGCAATAATTTGCTAATTGATCTACATGCACCCTTTCACACATTTTCAAATTGGTATCTTAAGCATTTTCATCACATGTCTAAGTAGTTATAAAAATATAATTTTCATGTAATGTAAATCTTGATATTATACAGCAAGAGTCAGCAAACTGATTTTTGCATGATGCATGGCCCAAATCAGGCCCACCATTTATTTTTGTAAATAAAATTTTATTGGAAGACAGCAATATTAATTCATTTTCATATTGTCTCTGGATGCTTTTGTGCTACAGCAGCAGACTCTAGTAGTTACTACAGAGACCATGGGGCCCACAAAGTCAAAAATATCTGCTATTAAGTTCTTTTTACAAAACATTTGTGAAACCACGTTTTATAGTAAAAATCTTACTCCACTTTTTAAAAGGTATCCTATGTAATTTATATACCATAAATATTCAAAGATACCATTGTTTATTTAAAAAAATTATAAACAAGGCTTTCATGGTCAGAAATTATAGTACTTTTTTTTTTTTCCTTGAATTCATATTTCCATTTT
>NW_007826406.1:0-806 GCF_000696425.1 Galeopterus variegatus
ACCCAAATTAAGGTAACCTGGGGCTGCAGTCTCACCTTATGTTGTGAGGGAGCTTTCCTTAACACATACAGCTCCCTTCTTAGGAGGAATTAAGGTTAATGTAAATTTCCCTTTGTTGTTTTATGCTATTCTAGTCTCTTGTTCTGGGTAGTTGTGGCAGGTGATTGTCATCTGTATCTTTTATAAAATGAGAGGACATACTGGTTTACCTTTTAGTAGGTCTGGGGGAATTTCCAGAGGCTGCTGGGAAGATTGGGTACTGATGGAGTGTGGCACATTCTGTGGGAAGTAATACAGCTTTGATATAAGCAGGGCATTCATCTTCTTGGTCAATCAGATCGTTCAGCAAAGATGTTCTGGGTGCTGTCCCTGTCTTCACAGAATTCAGAGGAAGTCCCTCTGAATGGCACATGCTTGCAGACTTGGCTCATTAGGTTCTATCAGCTCATTTGGCCGACGTTTCTCTTAGAGAAGCAATGAGTTATCTATTTTAGGTGTTGGGCAACTCATGCTTCCACAGGGAGCAGCAGTGTTGACTGAGACTAGACGAGTGGGAAAGGACAGAGTCTCAGACACACTCAGGCACCCCTGTCCCGACTTGCTTTCATGCAAACACAGAAAGCAATATTCAGGTTGCAAATCACGTACTTGAATACAGTTAGATTAGTAACAAAGGATGGAGAATACACTTGCTCTTTTCTGGCCAGGGAGCTACCGAATTAAATTAGTGGTATGTAACAGAAGGACCCTTCACACACACACACACACACACACACACACACACACACACACACACACACACACAC
>NW_007826407.1:0-806 GCF_000696425.1 Galeopterus variegatus
AAAGCAAAACCGCGCATAAGGGGACTACTGTATCAGGCAAAGACGTATGAAGTCCTGCAAAGTGACTTCTTTCGTATGCTTTCCTCTGCTGCTGAGGCCGCAGCTGTCTCTTCTGGTACGTCCTGGCCCACACCACTGGTACTAACCGGGTCTCTTTTCCAGGTGCTCTCATGTACCATAGCGTCAATCTGCTCCCAAGAAAACCGTCTTTTCCTTACGAGTCATTCTCTCCTTCTGAATGAGGAACTTCAGAGCCATCTTTGACAACCACTGTCCCTTGCCCACCTTCGGTCAGTCAACCAAAGTGTCTTTTGCTCTTTCTACTGCTGTTTCCCGAGTCCAGCTTGTCTGAACTCTTTCATTCCCAATTTGTTTTTCCATCACTAACATTTCCACCTCTTCCTTTTTCCTTCTCAGAATCCCCAGGAAATCTGAAAAATAGAAACAGTTAAAGAACTCTCTTGTTTTAACAACCACGGCTGAGAGAGCTGTGACCAGAGTCTCAGCATGGTGCAGAGGCCTGGTCACACTTCTGTGGCACGTAAGCCCCAGTCACCACAGGACACCGTCTTGGCCACGCCTTGTGTCTGTCCACACACTCCAGTCACACTAGCTGCAGACTGCGTGCTTCCAGCCTGCTGACCTGGCCTCTCCTCTCCCCTTCTTCTCTCTCACTGGTGAACTCACTTCTCCATACTCAGTTCAAATGCCTCATCCCTTCTACAGCTGACCCGACTCCTTAGACCAAAATAATTTTTAACTAAATTTCCTTTTTTCATAGTACATATTCCATTATATTATATTTA
>NW_007826408.1:0-806 GCF_000696425.1 Galeopterus variegatus
AAAGCTTAAAAATTAGTTTAGTTTTGTTTATTTTATTTTTATTTTTTGTCTTTTTTGTGACTGGTAAGGGGATCACAACCCTTGGCTTGGTGTCTCCCGCACCGCACTCAGCCAGTGAGCGCACCGGCCATCCCTATATAGGATCCGAACCCACCGCGGGAGCGCCGCTGCGCTCCCAGCGCCACACTCTCCCTAGTGCGCCACGGGGCCGGCCCTAGTTTTGTTTATTTTTAAATAAATTTTAAAAAAGCCAAAAACCATCCCATAAAGAGATGTAGGTCCAGAGGGCATCACTGGTGAATTTTGTCCAACATTTAAGGAATACACAATATGAATGGTAAAAAAAACCCTTTCACAAGGAAGAGAGAATTCTTCCCAACTCATTTTATGAGGCCAGCATATCTATTACTAAACCAAGCAAAACATTACAAGAAAAGGAAACTATATACCAATATCTCTCATGAATATGTATTCAAATATCCTTAAAATAGTTAAAAATCAAATCAAGCGATCATGTAAAGTTTGTTTCAGGAATGTAATATTAGTTTAACATTTGAAAAAACATCAGTGCAATTCACCACATTGAGAGAATAAAGGTGAAAAACTGTATGATCATCTTAATAGACATAGAAAAAGTTTTGAAAAAAATCAACATGCATTTATGATTTAAAAAAAACCTCCCAGGACCGCAGCGCGTGAATGCGAAGAATCAAAATTGTTCTGAGGCGTTCCGGTCACGATGCTGGAATTGATGGTTCCCAGCATCACTCTCTCCCACAAATCAACCAATTTACAACTATAAAAAT
>NW_007826409.1:0-806 GCF_000696425.1 Galeopterus variegatus
TCCTCGCAGTCTCGTAGAGCCGCTCCCCTAAAGTCTCAGGCACAGGATGAGGCAGCAAGGTTGGGACTTGTCCAGGGAACATGGGGAGGGGTGTGGGTAGTGAAACAGGTCTCTGGGGCAGGAAGATGGGGCAGGACAGTCGTCCTGACCTGTTTGGTTGCACAGCTTGTAAACTTCGAAGAAAGCACCTCTGAGCAGTGGGAGGGTGACTCTCCAGAGGGCAGCACTGGTTTGGGGGTGGTTCTCTGGTCCTACCTTTTCAGTTCACACAGGAAGGAAGGCCAGGCCTGTCCTGGGCAGTGTGATCAGCAAGTCTCCAAGCTGACGTATGAACCATGGCTGTATCATCGGTTGGGGGGCATCTTGACCGCCATGCTCGCTCTGGGATGAAAGGAACAGGCTTTATGTCCTGGCTTTGTTACTTTCTAGCCTGTGACTTGGGCAAACCCTTTTACTTTTCTGGGTCTCCCTGTCGTCATCCGTAGAGTGACATAAAGACACCTTCCTCCCAAGTCCACCATGAAGACTCAAAACGCTCAGCGCGTCCCTGCTCCTGGAAGTGTGCTGGGAGCCACAGGAGCAGGGCTGTCCTGGCCTTGAAAGGCTGAGGGGCTCCTGGGGAGCTGTGCCCTGACCTGAGGCTCGCCCCCCTTTCCCCAGGGGTCAGGGTGGGCTGGGAGCTTGGGCCACACACCTGGGCAGCTGCCTCCCCTCTGGCACAGTCTTCATTTTATTCCCCTGGGGACCTGAAAGTTGGAGCTGACTGGCTGGGTAAAAAAAAAAAAAAAAAAAAAAAAGGCGAAGGG
>NW_007826410.1:0-806 GCF_000696425.1 Galeopterus variegatus
AGCAGGTAAAGTCTGCGCCCATATCAGGTTCCGGCCGTCCACTATAGCAGCTCCTGCTTTCTGAACTCCTTCTTCCAGAAAACTGCTGCCGTCCGTGAGCCAGGTGGCTTCAGCATCCGTCAGAGGCTGATCCGACAAGTCTTTCCGCCATCCGTGTGCCTCAGCAAAGCACTTGTTGGCAGTTATGGATGGGGGGGTCGAGGTCAGGGTCCGGCAGCAGCGTGGCTGGATTTAAACTTGCCGGCGGAGCAAAAGTAACCCGGTCTGAATTCAGTAACAGAGTCTGATAGTGAGTCATGCGAGCATTTGTGAGCCAGTCGGGGGGCTGGCGGACAACACTCTCTAAGGCATGCGGTGCTGAGATTACTAAATTCTGCCCCATAGTCAATTTATCAGCATCTTTTACTAGGACAGTAACTGCCGCTACAATCCTTAGACAGGCTGGCCACCCGGAGGCTACTGGGTCTAGTTTTTTAGACAGATATGCTACAGGCCTTTTACAGGGCTCCAGTTGTTGTTTTTTTTTTTTTTTTTTTTTCAGTACGCACATTGATCCTTTGCCAGGGGTCCCTTCCTGTGGCCCGGTACTGTCTTACTGGGCTCCCTAGTTTCCCTGACTACAGTGGCCAGAATTTTGTGAAAATTTTTTTCTTGGCGTCTTTTTTTTTTTTTAATTTTTATTTTTTTTGACTCTTAATTATGATAAACATTTTTAGCCACCTGCACTAATTTCCTTAATGACTTGTCTTGTAACCCTTCAAGCTTCTGCAGTTTCTTCCCTGATGCCTCTACTAGACTGGTCAATA
>NW_007826411.1:0-806 GCF_000696425.1 Galeopterus variegatus
TCTACAAAGAACTACATTTATGTGGCCAAACTGAACAGGATCTGGTCAAGGACTTAGAAGACAGTCTCAGCATTCAGGAAATCATGTCTGATATGCTGAAGAAATGGAAAGTCTGAAGCTTGACCTTTATTCATTTTTTTATTTGCCTGTAAAAGTGTTTACTTTTTAAAATTAAAAAAAAATCCAGGTTTATTGAGGTATGATTGACAAAGAAACATTGTGTATATTTCGGGTTCACAATGTGATGTTTTGATATATGTGTACATTGTGAAGCGATTACCAAAATCAAGCTAATTAACATATATGTCACCTCAGGTAGTAACCATTTTTCTTTTTTTGGTGGTAAGAATACTTAATATCTCCTCTTGGCAAAGTTCAAATATACAATACAGTATTATTAAGCATGTATAGTCACCATGCTGTACATTAGTTCCCCAGGACTTATTCACCTTATACCTGAAGGTTTCTACTCTTTGACCAATATTTCCCCTTTTCCCCCAGCTCTCAGCCCCTGGTAACTACCATTCCACTTTCTGTTACTATGAATTTGACTTTTTTTAAAAAAATGATTTCACATATAAGTGAGATCATGCAGAATTTTTCTTTCTGTGTGTGACTTATGTCACTTAACATAATGTCCTCAAGGTGTATCCATGTTGCTGCAAATGGCAGGTTTTTCTTTCTTTTTTAAGGTTGAAACATATTCCAGTGTGTGTGTGTGTGTGTGTGTGTATATATATATATATATATATCCCACATTTTCTTTATTCATTCATTCATCAATAGACACTTAGGTTGTTTCCATA
>NW_007826412.1:0-806 GCF_000696425.1 Galeopterus variegatus
AAAAACGGCATTCTGGGGCTTTTAGGTCAGTAGCAATAAGTTGACAGTCACAAGGAAAATCTGGAGGAAATTGTGGAGATTGGGCACTGTTGCTTGGAGCTGTCCTTTCTTGGATGGGATGTGCTTGAACGAGCTTTCCTGGAACTGGCCATCGGCTGCGGGGTGTTCACAGGCTTCCCAGTGAGCACGAGCGCCTTCAGGGTGAGGTGAACTCCTGGCCACGCTCGTTCTGTTCTCAAGTTCATCTGAGAAATAAAAAAGTTGTTCTGGCAGCCTCAGCTTTCCCCTTTGCTTTGTCACCACATCAAGAGCATTTCTAGCATTTTAAAATATAAGGTTATTCTCATTTCAATCATAACTTGAAATAAAAATGTCAACATTTTCAATGCATTTATAAAATCTTCACCTTCTGGAATCTCTTTCTTCTTGCTGATGAGAAACATCTGATTTTGGAAGCATCGATTGACCAGAAGATGTTCTGGCAGCGAAAAGCACAATAGCCTATTGGGTACCTAGGACTCAATTTTACAGAGTAGCCATATTTTGCTTTTTGGGATATTTGTCATTTGACATGCCAGCACTTTGCTTAGTCATAGTAGTAGTTTGGAAACTTACCTCTAGAAAAAGGACTTCGGGGAACAGAAAGAAATCGCTTTAGTTTTTAAAAACAATCTACATATTTAAAAGCAATGATTGAGGGAAATTAATCCAAGAGACATTCAGGACACTTGGATCTTCTAGTCCCTTTTTCTGTTCACTCTCCATTCAGCTGGGCACCATTGTATTGTGAGATTTCATGGAGGGGT
>NW_007826413.1:0-806 GCF_000696425.1 Galeopterus variegatus
TGAGTGATATCCCATTAGGGATAATAGAAGAAAATAATGATCTATAATTCTGAAGGAAAAACTAAAGTGTCAAAACATACTAAGCATGAGACTTCCCTTCCAGCTTCTTATATGGCCTAAAAATAACGAAGTCTATGGTTTTGAGTTTTGCACAGAGTTTAAACAACTCTGAGAGAACATATTTCACAGTTTGGGGTCTATGGAACAAACAAACTTTAGGTGAGGGTCTTCGAATTCTTGGTGTAGATTTCCAAAAAGACCTTAACTTTTATGAGAGATCTGATCATATTCCAGGTATTTAAAAATGCTATTATGTTTGAGGAAAAGAAGGATGCAATCTGTATAGCTATAACCATAAACTAGAGATCAACATGTCTTCTATAGATGAATACTCGGGTTCAATTTTAGGTAGATGTTCCTAACGGAAGATGCTCTCCATAGCAGCAAAGGGAAGCTGTGTGAGGGGGTGAACATTTGATTATCACACGTGGTTAAGCAGAAATAAGGTGGCCGGAGAAGTAAGTATAGGCATCATGGCTAATGGGGGAGGCTAGATGACTTTATCTGCAATCAAATGCTCTACCACTGAGCTATACCCCCGCAAGCCTAGATGACTTTAAGGTTTTATCTCATTTAAAGATTTTATGATTCTAAAATTTATATTCCCTGTACTGTATATTTTGCCTTACAATATCCCACTTCAGCTATGCTTATGAATATCTGAAGGAATGAATTAACATACACGTCAACATGTCTCCCTATTTCGATTTTGTGATATCACATTTAAAGAAGTGTGCCTAAAGTAT
>NW_007826414.1:0-806 GCF_000696425.1 Galeopterus variegatus
AAATTATTCTCCTATATGAAGGTAATCAAAGAGTATCAGCCAAAAATATAGACGGAGTGTGGGCAGGTATATGAGATTGATAGACCACACTATTCATAAAAGTAGTATGTCATTTTTCCAAATTGTCTTATAGTTCAGTATTTTTTAACATTTTAGGTTTTGTGATTTGATGTGATGTGTTTTCTCATTTAAGAAAAATTGCCAACTTTTGTGTTCTTTTCTTTTTTCTCTTTTAGGTTTATTTATTAATATTATTATTTTTTTTACATTCTAAGATGTTGTTGCAGAGCAGTTGGTGGGGTGGAGAAGAGATGGGGAATGAAATCGGGGAGGTGAAGGAGGAAGGAGGGGGCATGACTGAGGCTTGTGCCACCCCCCTCATTCCTGCAGGGGAGGCCAGGGGCTCCCAGTGGTGGCTCAGTGGTCATCACTTGGTTGGTTACAGTTGTCAGGGGGGTGTGGCTGAAGCCCTCAGCTCCCAAAAGTATTCTTTTCTTAAAGAGTGACAAAGACTCTCTTGTTGAACAAATTTTAGAGTTGTCTCTGAGCCTCTTTTCTTTCTTTTTTTTTTTTTCCCCTTTTTGTCTTTTTTCATGACCGGCAATGGGATCGCAACCCTCAGTGTCGTGCCCGCACCGTGCTCAACTAGTGAACGGACCGGTCTCTATATGGGATCCGAACCCTCAGCGGGAGTGGGCGCTCTCAAGCGCCACACTCTACCGAGCGTGCCACCGGGCCGGCCCTGGCCTCTTTTCAACCAGGCCTTGTCCTTGTGTTACCAAACTCAGGTCTGGCTGCCTGCCCCA
>NW_007826415.1:0-806 GCF_000696425.1 Galeopterus variegatus
TGTTACTAACTTTTTAATCTCCTTGAGTGATATTTGAACAGGCTAACTCACGAAGTCTCTGCCTTGTCAGAAAATGAAGAAAAATTATACATGTTAATTCTCCACTGGATTTTTCCACCTGTGGCTACAGACCCTGGATTATTTCTTTCAACTATAATAGCCACCCAGCAGCTGCCTGTCTTGGAAGAGAATTTCTTCTGATACCCCCTGGCTTTGTCTAGAGAAGCTTTACAGCCAGAGCAGACATACACACACATGCTTAAATGCTCTCACTTCCATGCAGAATGACAGATTCGAGAGCAGTAGGGGAAAGAGACTTCATGGTCACCGTTGCTTCGGTGTATATAAAAGTCTTTGATGTAATCAGAACCTTACATGTCTGAGGAAACAGGGCTTCCCCTTGCCCTTCCTGTCAGGGTGCCAGGCTGTGGTTAGAGGTTTGACATGGCAGTGGACCTTGATTGGTTGCTGTGGGTAAGGTTTCCCTTCCTGGCAGCCTGACTGTGGAATTAGTAATACTCACTGCTAATTTTTGAATCCAAGTTCTGCTGGGCCTTTGGGCTGTTCTGATGCCCATGTATAACATATATCTTTCCAACTCTGTGTGAATGTAACCATTTTATATCCCTATCTAAAACTGTGCTTATTCTCTACAACTGATTTTGCATTCAATTATTGGACTCATGGGCTTAGAAAAGGCTGCTTCAGCCAGATGTTTACTTTCAGTGGAATCAGAGAATGTTAGACTTGGAAAGGATCAGCCTGTCTTCTTTCTTATCTGACAATTGAAAAAACTAAAGCCCAGA
>NW_007826416.1:0-806 GCF_000696425.1 Galeopterus variegatus
TAGTGGTAATAGTTGTACGGCTCTGTGACTATATTAAAAACCACTGAATTGTGGACTTTAAGTGGGTGAATTATATTGTATGTGGGTTTTATCTCAATAAAACTTTTAAAGTGTCCATGTCTGGAAGTCAATTGAAGATTCTCTGCATCAGTTGTGGAGGTGCCGCAAGGCCAGCAGCAGCTACCTCAGAGGGGACAATGGCCTGGGGATGTTGGCTGTCCTTGGGCCCCCACCGTTCCTACCCAGGGTTAGGTCTCCAGGGCCCTCAGATTCTGAGAACTGCTCTATTCCCTTCCAAGGAACTCTTCTGTTCAAATTAACCTGAATTTTTTCTGTTGTTTGCAACCCAAAATCTTGACTGGTACAAGGGTAGTTGCTGTGTTCCCAGTTCCTAGCACATTTTAAGCATTCGATAAACATTTTCAAGACATGGCTGGACTAAGAAATGCACAGTGTTATTACCACTAGTTACACAGTTACTGTTTGTCGAGCTGCTGCTTCCTTGCTGGGTAGCATGGGCACCGTGGATGGTGTGGGGGATCTGCCAGTGTGTACATGTGCTATCTCCCGATGACAGTCGTCCAAAGTAGAGATCAACAGTCTCATTTTACAGATTAAAAATATGGGCCTCAGTGAATGGATAAACAAACTGCGGTACATCCAGACAACAGAATATTATTTGGTGATAAAAAGAAACGAGCTAACAGACCACAAAAGACGTGGAGGGACCTTGAAAGCAGATTGCGAAGTGACAGAAGTCAATCTGAAAAGGCTACATACTGTATGATTCTAACTATATGACATTC
>NW_007826417.1:0-806 GCF_000696425.1 Galeopterus variegatus
ATGAATCTAAACATCTGTGCCCTCTCCAGCTCACAGAGAATACCTTATTAAAATGCTTCATCAAATCTAAGGTGTTTTTAACTCTAAATGATGCCACATTTGAGAAACTTATAAAAACAGAAGACTCTGCCAAATAAATTAATATGTGCCAGTGATATGCAATCCCAACTTCAGAGACATTAAAAATGTGAAAACATATGTGTTCTAGACTCAATGAAAATGAAGTTATTTCTTCACTTTTGTCTCTATTCACTCCTTCTTATGTCATCAGTTACATGAACAGCCAGTTTTTAATCTGTCTCCACATCTTTCATTTTTCCTGTCTCACCCCTTTTCTTTATGCTTATTTCTATGAGAATAATGTTGCATTATAATATTAACAACATACTTAGTGTGCTTTTTCTGTGCTGAATCTTTAAGCAATTTATATTTTAATTTTACAAGAATCCCATTGTACCCCATGTACAAATAAATTCTTGACGTATTTAAGACTTAAATAAGAAGAGCAAAACTTAAAAAAAAATAGGAAAAATGATGTAGTTACTATAGAAGACTATATTAATTTCCTCCAAAATTTAAAAATAGAACCACAGTGTAATTCAAAAATTCCATTTCTGAGTATATATTCAAAACAATTGAAATCAAAATCTCAGAGAGATATCTGCACTCCCGTGTTCATTGTAGCAGTATTCACAATAGCCAAGATATGAAATAAACCCAAGTGTCCATCAATGGTGAAGGGATAAAAAAAAATGTGGCATATGCACAGAATAATATTCAGCTTCTAAAAAGAAAGAAATCATATC
>NW_007826418.1:0-806 GCF_000696425.1 Galeopterus variegatus
AAACTAAACATCGTACCCGGTAGTTATGTGACATGCCCAAAGTCAGCAGTGTAGTAGGAGAGCAAGATTTAAACTAGTGTAGCTTCTGATGACCCTGACAAAAGAAATTTAGAATAATACCTGCAGACATTTCCAGAATAAACCCAATTAACGATATGATATATATATATATATATAACTTCCTTAGAGCAATTGCACAGTTCCTTATATTGTGATCCTAAACTCATGAAGATATAATTACTCTTCTTCACCTTTGTTCAACTTTATGAATTTTAC
Organism: Galeopterus variegatus; assembly: GCF_000696425.1. NCBI lineage: Eukaryota > Metazoa > Chordata > Mammalia > Dermoptera > Cynocephalidae > Galeopterus > Galeopterus variegatus. The sequence goes on from NW_007826418.1 coordinate 277, forward strand.
TTTACAGGTCACGATTTATTGATATTTTGGTCAACTCAGTATATATTGGCTTCAAAAAATAAATATAACTTATTATATCATAGGATAGTAAACATTGGTTTATAATTTTACAACCATTATTAGAACTAGCTTCTTGGACTAATACAAATACATTATTGCATTAAGAGTTAAACTTTACTCTGAGATGCTGTGTCCTGCCAGCATACTTGAAACAATGTAATTTTCATCAAATTTTGTTCCAATTGTGTAGGTCTAACAGCAACTGCAATCTATTATTTATTCCAATCAAATAGCAATTTTGATGAAATTGGTGTAAATAGAATCACTTTATAGTTTTGGTATATTTTTAACCAACAAATAAAGATATGGGTTTAAATAGATGTGAGAAAAAAAATAGGCTGCACACATGACATTATATACAAAGCATTTAAAACATAGTCACATTTGTGAAAGTGGCCATTTTAACTAATTGGCAGGTATCGTAAAAGCACACTTGACATATGTGAGTGTTTTTTCAACCAGTGCCGTGG
>NW_007826419.1:0-806 GCF_000696425.1 Galeopterus variegatus
TTTTTTTTTTTTGCACTGAGATTTATACTGACTCTTCTTTATCAACATTACCTGCGTCTAATATCATTTCACTCAGCCATTCAGCTATTACTTTGTGGCATTTGTACAACTTTCTAGATGTACTCAGTTGAGCAGCTTTTTGGCATTCTCTTTTTCACAAACAACCACCACATCTGTTCTCAGCTGTGCAGGAATCTGAACAGCAGAACTGATTGTGGTGTATTTATATTTTCTATTTGAACCTTGGGATTAGTGTTATAAAATATTATTTTTACTTTTTTCCTTTATTTTATTTTCAGGATGGGGGTAAGTGAGAATGTGGCAGGAGAGTAAACCAGCCTCTCCATTATTACTTTTGCTGGTGAATAAGTCTTTGTTCCTTTGCCCTCCCTTGTCTATTCTCCAACAGGAGGTTGTGCTTATAGTTGCTTGATCCCTAATGCTTATGCCTAGAATCTGAGCTAGTAATTAAGAAATTGCATTTACCATCTCTCTCACCTTAGAAAATTCACTTAATTCTGTGAGTCAAGTTTTCCTCAATTTTGGGTAATCATTTCAGGCCCTTGCTATAAAGACTCTTGAGAAGTGTCAAAGTAATATAAATACTTTCATTTGTTTATTTTTTAAACCAGTAAATATATAATTTTACCAAAATAAACTTTATGATGTCACCTGGAGAGTGATTGGTTGTGTCACTTCCCTTTGTGAAGCTGGACAAAGTCGAGTCAAAGGAGATATACATGAAAACAGCTAATCTTTACAAATACAAGGTGGAGATCAAATAGTGTGCTGGTGATCAGCTGTCT
>NW_007826420.1:0-806 GCF_000696425.1 Galeopterus variegatus
TGCAGGTATTTGACATTAAAACAAGTTCAGAGTTTTGAAGTGTGCAGTACCTACTGTTTCTGCCCCTACTTATGCTTCTTTCTTCAACATTCAGGAGCAAAATACCAATAATGCTACCTTTCAGATTTTTGGATTCCTTTTCATGTGATGCTGAAAATTTACATAAACAGTTTACAAAATGCTTACAATTAAAAATACTGCTGGTATTGAAAAAATGCACAACCAAGATCTAACTGTAGGAAGCATCCTCAGCAATTCAACTCAGTTCTTTTTCTAGCCTGGAAAATTTGCTAAACAATCTCAGTCTGGATCAAAATCAGAATTAAGTGAATAAAATGCCATTTTATAAATACAGCATATATAACAAGAGAAAATGTGTTCTGAGAAAAATTCAGTAGGAAAATTGGTCCATGTTCTGATATGTGAACAAATAATGAAAGCTATGAAGTAGAATCAGCAGGATACTAGAAGTATTGGATGTATTTCCAGATGGAATTTGCTAAGTGTGGGGCATTACACCTTAATGGAATGAGGATTTAGTTCACCTAAGGACAAAATTTGGAAAATGTCTCCCAAACTAAAATTGCTCCTATTCTATATTTGGAAGGCAGCTAATAGATAAGGTAGATTTGCTTTTTTCTTTCAAATACACGCTTTCTTTGATACTGTTCATTATACCCTTTTCTAATTAGAAGACGATCTGAATCATTTTATAATCATTTGGGGAGTAATTTATAATCATTCGGGGTAATGTTAGGCTGTAACAGAAAGATCCAGCAATAATTTAATTACTTAAAAAGGATAGA
>NW_007826421.1:0-806 GCF_000696425.1 Galeopterus variegatus
AGTTTTTTATAACCACAGTTATTTTTAATACTTTGTCATTTAACTTTTATTCTAGGGTTAATAGTGACTTTACACTTCACCATTTGTCTAAGAGTATTCTGAATTGTATCTATTACCTTTACAGTAAAATCTATACTTTTAAATGTTTTCATGCTGTTATTTGGCATTCATTTGTTTCATTATGAAGAACTCCTTTTAGCATTTCTTATAAGGCAAGTCTACTGGTAAAGAACTCCATCAGCTGTTGTTGTTCTGGGAAAGTCTTTATCACTCCTTGATTTTTACAGGACACTTTTTGCTGGGTATAGTGTTCTTGGTTGGTAGTTTCTTCCTCCCTCCCTCCCTCCCTCCCTCCCTCTCACTCTCTCTTTCTCATATCACACTGAATATGTCATACCACTCCTGGTTCCAAGTTCATGCTAAGAAATCCATTGACATTTTCATCAATGTTCCCTTGAATGCAACAAGTTACTTTTTTTTTGCTGCTTTCAAAATTCTCTTTGTCTTTGACTTTTGAGAATTTGGTAATAACATATTTGGGGGAAGACATACTTATGCTTAACCTATTTTGAGTTCTTTGGGCTTCATGGATCTGGATGTTTTTGTCATGCTTCTGAACTAGAAAGTTTCATGGCATTATTTCTTTAAAAGTTTTATTTCTCTTTAACTTTCTCTGCTCCTTTCTGGGACTTCCATAATGCACATATCCCTCGATTGTACTTCATAAGTCCCAAAGGCTTTCTTTCTTTTCTTCATTTTTTTTCTTTCTGTTTCTCATGCTAGCTAATTTCACATGACCTGCTTAA
>NW_007826422.1:0-806 GCF_000696425.1 Galeopterus variegatus
TCTCTCCATGCTCAGCCTCAGCCTCCTGTTTGGCTACAGAAGATTCTGCCTCCTCAGTGGTCTGTTCATGGTCAGACTCAGCTTCCTGTAGGGCTGCAGAAGGGTCTGCCTCCTCGGTGGTCTGTGCATGCTCAGCCTCAGCCTCCTGTTGGGCTGCAGAAGATTCTGCCTCCTTGGTGTCTGTTCTTGCTCAACCGCAACCTCCTGTTGGGCCGCAGAAGGTTCTGCCTCCTCGGTGGTCTGTTCATGCTCAGCCACAGCCTCCTGCTGGGCTGCGGAAGGTTCTTCCTCCTCGGTGGTCTCTGCATGCTCAGCCGCAGCCTCCTGCTGGGCTGGAGAAGGCTCCTCATCCTTCATGGATTCTTGAGATTGACCTGAAGCCTCTTGTTGAAATGACAAAGGTTCAACCTCTTCGGGAGGCCCTGGAGGCAGAGTTGGGGCCTCCTGCTGGGTTGTAGAATGTTCCACATCATTAGTTGGCACTGAGGGGTGAGCAGTAGACTCGTGGTAAGTTGGAAAAGTTCCCACCTCTGCAGCAGGTTCTGCTGTTATGGCAATCTGCAGATCTGGAGGTTTAGTAGTGGTACCAGGCAAGCTTAAATGCTGATTTTGTTGGTGACCGAGAGGTAAAACCGTCACGTCATGATGCTCTGGAGACTGAGCTGGTCGCTCCTGCTGGGTTTGAGAAAGTTCACTCTCCTCAGGAGACTCAGAATTCTGAGCTGCCTGCTCCTGTTCATTGGGAAAAGGTTTGGCCTCCACAGTAGGGCCTGGAGGCTGAGCTAGGGCCTCCTGCTGGGTTACAG